>NW_013668209.1:37888-45539 GCF_000517525.1 Limulus polyphemus
TACAGCTTTGTGCTTAATTACAAACAATCAATCAACCTTCGGGTAAAAATTAGAACTAATTGAAACTGACTAATTTCAATTAACAAGTATATAAAAAGGGTTTGTTTGTTTGTAGTTATGCACAAAGCTACACAATGGGCTATCTGTGCTCTGCCCACCACAGATATCGAAACCCGGTTTCTAGCGTTGTAAGTCCGCAGACATACCGCTGTACCACTGGGGGGCATATAAAAAAAGGGAATTTTGAAGAACCAAATTATAAATCTTATCAAATCATTGGTGTGTGTCTCAAAATGCTTTGAAATTGTTCCTAAACCTATTTAATTAAAATACAAGTTTACATTTGGTAAATACTTGATGTAAACCTATGACTGAAACATTGCTGACAAATGTTGTTTTTGTTTGATAGACGGATGGCTTCCTACATGTGATTTTTTATTTATTTTGTTTAATTTAAGTTGTCAAAAGTAGTATTGGATGAAGAACAGACCTGTTTGACCCAATATGGAGGAATTACTTCTGACTGCAGGTGGCTGAGACATATTGAATGCCCAACTATTAATAACTTATCTGGAGTAATCTTATTTATATCAAGTTCCGTGGATTATCGATTAATAAATAACAATTTAAATAACAGCTTACTGTGAATAATGTTAACAGCCACACAATCTCGTTGTTTGGATCCATCTCACAATAAGCCCCATGCACTCTGGTGGTAGAACAAGTTCAAACAGGACGCAGTTTAGTTCTTGCATAATAATGATGTAAGTTTTGCAATGACAGCAACTATAGCTCTAAGGGTAAAACCCTTTGGTGATGGGTCCTCTTTGACTCATTCGAATTCAAAACATAACCATTGACCCACAAAAAGACTTTGACTGTCTGATCGAGCCACCACATCAAGACCTATTATCTTGGTTTTGTCATCCAACTTTTGTTTTCTTTAATGTTAGTTCAAAAGCAGAGTTACTAATGGCATACAGATATCACCAAAGTACAAAACAACTGATAACACAGTAGCATTTATGATGCTTTCATTCATACTATCAAATTTTGGATCTACGCACATTTAATCTAGTGTATTCGTTTTTTAATATCGTTTTATTTTTATTTATTTTTAATAGTTATAAGTAAATTTATCTTATTTTTATCTTGTTTTCTGTTGTTAAACACAAAGGGCTATCTGTGCTGTAGCCACTGCAGGGTCGAATCCCGAATTTTAGAGTTATAGGCTCTCAAGTTTCCCACTAAGAGGGGTGAGGGGTATTCTTCTGAGTTACAATTGTACACACACACATAACCTAGTATATTTTGAGTCACCCATAAGTATTTGTATTTCTGTTGTACTCAGTGCTAATTTCTGCCAGGTCTCTCCTGATCCAAGATCTGGAACATGTTTTGATTTTTTTAATCTAAAGACAGAAACATTAATTAATTTTCACACTACTACAGCTGCATTGCATACCTATACTTAACTGATATAGTAAACTACATTGCTCCATATCCCAAATAACATAGCCTCAATAAAGATCTTCTAATTCAAATTCACCACTTCATATCACTCAACAAGAGATAAGGTGTCTTTAATTTCTTCTCAAAAGTAAGCACAATTTTACTTATTGCTTTGATATTGCATCATAATACATCAAATTTTCCAATCATTAAACGATCTTTTTGCTTCAACAGCTTACAACACATGTTAATTTTGTTTGGTTTGCGTGATAGATTCGTGAATGGTGTCGTGTCTACGTTTTGAATGGAATATTAATATTTTTTTAGATATTCTTCACTACGTTCTTATTTAATACTTGAAAAAAAACTGCTTGTATACCACCCACTTAGCTTCTCTCAATCATAATATGTAAACTTCCTTCAATGAAAACCCAAGCGTTAGCAGAAATACAAACTTTTTCTACTTTGCTTTATTCAAATAGCTTTTCAAATAAATGTTTCAATTTCCTAACACAATGTCACTGTGTTTTAATGTTACTTCATAGATTTGCTGATGATGGAATATGTATAATTCCGAAACTTTACAACAGTTTACAACTGTTGCCGTAGTTCTACTTTTTATTATCAGACTTCGTTTTCCATCGTTCGAGCTTAGCCACTCGTTAAAACTAATGGTTGTTTTTATGAGAAAAATTGCCAGAAAATCTCACAGCAACCTCATTTGATCACACACCTGTTATGAATCCGTAATGTAGCTCCAATGAAATTTTTGTGCCTTTTAGTCTACTTAAGTTTGGACTTCTAAGGTGACTCTACATGAAGTGGAGGATCTGTGAAATGTTATCAAACTGTCTAACATTGGTGTTACACTCCTCCGCAGAAGCTTGTTACAATGAATATTTCAGTGTCAGATTTTTGTGCGTAGTCATTGCCATTTGTCTGACTACGGTTGACAATGGAAGTAGTTCTAAGATCAGCACGAGATCTGAAACATCGTTTCTATTGACTGTCGTTAATCTTCAGCAAATCTCCACCGTTAAAAATACGTACACTAAATTGATATGTTTGCAAATGCTACAATTGCTTAATTAAATGCTATTTGTTATCGTTGATTATATTTTACAAAAACTGTTCTCAATAATTCTATTTTTATTTTTCATATGTAGAGGAACGTCTTAACTCTTTACATGAGCTAGAAGGCCCAGGTGGAAAAACTAATTATTTCAAAACCTCGTTATCACCAGGATTTGTGCAAGATGATCACACCCCCTTTGTTGAGAGAGGTAAGTTATGTAAATTTTCTGGGTGTTTGAAGAATGTCCGTTGAACTTAAATGACTAATGGCCACATATTTTACTACTCATAAAAATATGTAAATTACACTCACGACTCTTCTAGTACTGGGAAGATCTAATAACGGCCTTACTCTAAACTATGCTTATGAGCTTTGGTGGATTTGCACAATCCTTATGAAGATCCAATTAACATCCCAAAGAATTATCCAAACAAGTTCGCCGAAACATACAATACTGATGTTTATACTAAGAGGAGCGCCTGAGCTTTGATTTGGCGCTATAAAAACACAATATTATATCTTTTAATTCTCCTTTTACTAGCTGAATTAACTTAAATGTAGTCATTCGACTGCATGAGAAGTTCACAAATTAGAATTGGTTAGGATAACCGTTATGCAACCAGTCAGTGCGATAATACTACATGGAAAGAACCAATTAGTATAATTGCTGATATTGTTGAAATAACTGAATACTTTTTGTTAGCAATAATTTGATTATGATTAGGATAAAATATATAATTTGTTAAAACAATACTAACTTTTTTTACAATGTTTGTCAGGAGCGCGAGGCAGTTCTGTGATTAGAACATCCCTTTCGATCTCAGGTGACCCATACGTTAATATGTGTTTTAAATGTTTCTTTGGTGACCCATAAGTCAATATGTGTTTTAAATGTTTCTTTGGTGACCCATAAGTTAATATGTGTTTTAAATGTTTCTTTGGTGACCCATACGTTAATATGTGTTTTAAATGTTTCTTTGGTGACCCATAAGTTAATATGTGTTTTAAATGTTTCTTTGGTGACCCATAACTTAATATGTGTTTTAAATGTTTCTTTGGTGACCCATAAGTTAATATGTGTTTTAAATGTTTAGATGTCAAATAAATCTCGCTCTAATTAAATAAAAAAATATAATGTTAAGATTATAATAAGTATTTCTGAACAATTATTAAAATAATAAGATTTAATGAGTACTGTGCATGGTATTACATTAATTTTACACTACAGTTTAACTGATAACAATTCTATCTCCTCATTCTTTATCGGTCTTTCTGCCCCCCCCCCTCTTCTCCTTCAGTAACTTAACTGTAAGTTTAAGATTTGGTTTTACAATTTTGTTAACAAGCCCTTTCATCTTATGCCTGCTTTCTTTTTCCTTTTCTCAATCTATCCTCCAAAGAAGATGATATAAAAAAAAATCAATCAAAATATGTATGAGACACGTTGCACTAGGAAATAACGAAAAACAAACGTGTTAATTGCATATCACTAAGCACGATAGTGTTTAGTATGTAGGGATGGGCCTGGAAAAATGGCCGCCGCATATTATGTATTGCTCATCATAGTCTCAGATATCCCTTATAACGATCTAAGATAGTTTTATAAACACCTAACTTAGGTTTTCGAAAGCTATTAAAAAGTAGAGAACCGGTGAGTAGCGTAACAGCCAAATATTCTGCTGATTATTCTGATTCTGACGTCAGAAGGGCTAGCTCACCAAAACTTGAAGTCGTTGCAATAATCTGCATACCAAAACGTCGCATTTTAACTTGGAGAATACAGAACCAGTAAAGCATTTCACTAACTTCAACACATGATGTCCATCAAGGCAACTCATCATGGCAGACTAAAACTGCTGCCTTCATAGCGACTGCCATTCATTATAAAATATTCATTGGTATTGTTTAAAAAAAAAGGAAAAATAAGTAAGAAAATTGAAAAAATAAGTATGATATAAGGATTTCAATGCCAAAAAAGTACAAAAACAAGGTAGAGATAAATACACAAAATCATACACAAATCCCTACATAAGTAGCCACTGAGTCAATGTTACAAACCTATGTAAATTAGCCATTGTAAGACTATATAGCATTATTCAGTCTAAATACTTTTATTTAAACCTGAATTCATGCAAATGAAGGAATTCAACATTTAATTATGGATAAAAAAAATCTTGGAAAGATTTGGCAACTTTTGTAGGGATTTGTGTGTGGTTCATATACCCATCCCAACGTTGTTTCTGTATTTTTTGAGATTTCCATCCATCATCCTTATTTTTTCAACATTGTTTATTACTTGTTTAATATATAACCACAAGAAATGATATATCCATTAACATTCTCCATTACAAAATTTTCCTCACCTTAGTTGAAAACTTATGATAGAAACTATATCTCTTACCATCCAAATTCACTTTACGTTTTCTCGTTACCTTAAACGTTATGAAGATGACTTTATGTTTAAGTGTTACCTTGAAGGTTCTAAAGATGACCTTACGTTTTAGTGTTATCTTGAACATTATTATGACCTTACGTTTTATCGTTACCTTGAACGTTATAAAGATAACACGTTCTAAAGATGACCTTACGTTTTAGTGTTATCTTGGACATTCTTATGACCTTACGTTTTATCGTTACCTTGAACGTTATAAAGATAACACGTTCTAAAGATGACCTTACGTTTTATCGTTACCTTGAACGTTATAAAGATAACACGTTCTAAAGATGACCTTACGTTTTAGTGTTATCTTGAACATTCTTATGACCTTACGTTTTATCGTTACCTTGAACGTTATAAAGATAACACGTTCTAAAGATGACCTTACGTTTTAGTGTTATCTTGAACATTATTATGACGTTACGTTTTATCGTTACCTTGAACGTTATAAAGATGACACGTTCTAAAGATGACCTTACGTTTTAGTGTTATCTTGAACATTTTTATGACCTTACGTTTTATCGTTACCTTGAACGTTATAAATATGACCTTATGTTTTAGCATTACCTTGAACGTTCTGAAGACGGTCTTACGTTTTAGCATTACTTTGAACGTTTTGAAGATGATCTTACGTTTTATGGTTACCTTGAACGTTCTAGAGATGGCCTTACGTTTTAGTGTTACCTTGAACGTTCTTAAGATGACCTTATGTTTTATCGTTATCTTGAACATTCTTAAGAAGCTTTTCTATCACACACATATAGGCAAACCCGAGTTCCTCACGGTATTCTTAATGATATTATTAACCCTAAGACTAATAAATAAAAGGTGTTAGAAATGCAACATTCATCATTACATAAGTGTTAGTTACTTTCTGTGGCAACACAATTTGAGGTGCTCATTCTAAACAAGTTGCCAGTTAGCTGTAGCTACAGTGATACCTCATCCACCATTCAATCACGCCCATTACTGCCATCTGTCATTGTGATAGAGCTAACGCTTACTTGGTTCACTCTCTCTCAATTATGGACAGACGATTGTGAAACTACCACTTATCACCAGTGTGGAGTATGAAGGAAAAGTAATTGAAACTAGCAATTTAGGAACAATTACTTCAGAAACACTGCATCCACATACAAACACATGTTTACAAAGCACCTGAGATTGCTGGTCTTGCAATCTTAATAAAGGACAGTAGCAAGATTTCAGCTAACTACTGGTAGATTTTGCCAATGTTTGTCATACAAAATGGTACTGGGAGAAGACAAACTTAGCTCATTACCACATAGAAACAAGTGATGCTTTGAACCAAGCAAGTGAGAGCATCAGGGCTGTGTATGCTCTATGATGGAATAACCCAACCATTATAGAGTGATTGCTCTTTACCATTAGTGATTGTGGAGAAGCAAAAGAGGACGCTAAGGTACTTTGTTGATTTTATGTGGATGAATGTGATTACTTGGGTCAATGCATGTTTTATTTCATGCACAGATGGATGCCTGGGTGTGTTACAAGCATTAATTGATTCATTGCATTAGATGTTTAATCCAGTTACTGGCAAGCAAGATGGTCAATGAAGGCAGATCTAAAACTGCTTTGAGCACTCGAGATGAGCAGTATGAAGTTTGCATCATGCATTTCATTCAACCTGTGTGATAATATATCAGCCACCTTGATAAAGCTGAAAGATTCATATTGGATGGTTTACAATTGAACATGTGTTTAATTGATGTATATGGCATACAGAATAGTGTTTCAGTGTATAAGAAATGCGGACTTTGTTTATTTAAACAAAAAATTTGTCTATCATTATAACCTATGTACTATAGAATGGTCGCATCAACGATTGAAAGCTTGTACCTGTCTAAAGAAATATTCTTCCTCAAAACCTACTGTTGCGTCATCGAGATCATGTGATTCTCACGCTCTCTACTTTCTAGAACTTATCCTGTACTTTGGCGAATGCTCTAGTATTTACTAGATATAGGGTAGTCGGGTATATAAAAGAGGGGGACAACGTGACGCGGTAATGTGTGTATAGACAGTGAGTAATTGAACTGCAGTCAGAGAGCACGAGAGACGTTACAGCGTTTTTTTAGCGCGATTGTTGAAGTTGAGTGTATCGGTAAAGTTATATTCGGAAATAATAAACCAGTTTTATTAAGAAAGGACTTGTGTCGCTTAAGTTTCGTCGGAACGAAGTTACGGAAAATCAATTAACAAACGGAGACGTAACAAATTGGTGTCAGAAGTGGGATAGAAAAAAAAAGAGAAGAAGATGGAAACGAGAGGCGGAAAATCAAACTACAGCTCAGCAGATTTGATGGCAGCAATACAAAAACAAGAAAAGAAACAAGAAGAGAGACAACAGCAGTTGCAAGAAAACCTGCAACAATGGCAGCTCGAACAGCAAAATAAACAAGAAGAGAAATTACAGCAGTTGTTGGAGGAGAAAGAAAATAAACAAGAAGAACGAGAAAAGAAACAAGAAGAGAGACTACAGCAGTGGCAACTGGAACAAGAAAGGAAACAAGAAGTACAAATGGAAAACATCAGTAAATTTAAAAGCAAACTAGATACGTTAAAGGACGATCTATTGTCTTTAACACAAGGAGGATACATTGACCATCGATGTAATCAGCCCCAGACAATGGTAAGCCCCTTACAGAGCCCACAGCTAAACCTTA
>NW_013668209.1:46414-48539 GCF_000517525.1 Limulus polyphemus
GGACGGGGATTCGAAACCGCGACCCTCACATTGCGAGTCAAGTGCCCTAACCACCTGGCTATACCGGGCCTCACACTTTCAGTGCGAAGAAGAAAAAATAGGAAGAAATTCAATCAATCTTCGGATCCATGAGAATGCTTACAACCATCAATCTCCAGGGCATGCAAAAATACATGGTTCCACTAAACCCCATTCATTAGATTGTCCTGTTGTCACTGGAAGTTCAGTCTCTGAGGTGTAAATTGTCATGCAGATTGTGAAGCTATTTGAAGCTAGCCTAACCTCGCATCCATGTCTCCACATGAAATCACTTCCCAATATGGACTCGTCTTTGATATCAATTACTCAAACACAACGAGGTATAGAAAATATTCTTTCAGTAAGACTAACTTTCCTCTTGCTGGAACTTTATGTACAACAATCCCTCTTCTTTCTTCATCTCTGTAAGTAATTTCCCACCTTTCATTACCAAATCATGTACAATTATGGTTGTAATGTCAATCAACTCATTGAAAGGTTTTCCATCACAAAACTCATCGACTTGTGGATTGTTTTAATCAAATAATGAACTTTTCTCGTTTGAGGCACATAAATTCAGCTCTTTCCTGTTTTCTAGATGCCTGATTAAATCTTTGTTGGTCCTTTGTTGGCTTTGTCTCCTTGGTTGAATAACAGCTGTTGATTCCTTACAATCTCGACTGTAATGGTCATGTTTCTCACAATTATAGCAGTTCTTTCTTTCTGGTATCCTTCTGGAGGAATATTAACTCCATACAGACTTTTGTCTACAATTCTGAGCAATATTTCCTTTCAAGTTACCTTTGAAACATATATTGTCTATATACACACGCACATACACATGTGTATATATATTGTTGTTTATTGCTCCATTCAATGTAACTAATTGTCTTACTAATCTTTCCCATTCTACTAGACTAGAGGGAATTATTGTTTCAATAATACTTGATCTGATGATCCTGTTACTTCTATATGATGTATTTAGCTGTTTAACTGTAAACTTAAGGGACTCTTTTTCCATCACCAACTGTGAGGCTTCCTTTAATAAAGTTCACCTACCTTGCTTCAACCTAATTCCAATATATTTGTTTGTTAGAGCATCTATAAGTTGTTCATGTGACAATGAATCTATTATTTAATGTGGAGAATCTGGGTAAGATAATTGAGCAAGCCTTTCTAGATATTATGCAAGTTAAGCTAAGGACTCTTATCTCTTTAAGACCCTGTTATAAAACTTTGCTCTGGATACTTCTTTCTGGTGTGAAACTTCGAACCTGTTGGATGAAGCAGCTCACTTTCAATGTTTGATGTTTGTTATAGCTCTCAGCTGGAAAGTTACTTAATGTCATTAAAGCTGATCCTTTTAAATGGGTAGCATAATGAATAGCCTTCTAACTTACTATATTTTATTTCTTCAAATTTTTCCCGACTAATTATTTGAATTTTGTGTGTTAGTTCCCTTACTTTTTTGTTGTTGTTGTTCAGGATATATTCCCGGGTCTTCGAGCCACGGGTTCCTTTTCTTCAGGGATTGGAAACGTGCGGCTCCGGAGGAGCATGCAACTTTTTAACTCTCTAGCTGTTAAATTATTGAAATATGTGTTATATGCATTGCAGCTCTCAGTATCGTGCGATTTTTTCCCCAATTTGATAAAAAATAAAATGTCTCTTCTTGTTTAAGGGATTGCCGACCCCTGCCCTACACTCTTCTGCCAGTAGTTTCTCCTCACTGGAAACCTGTTGACCAAAACGTTGTTTTCATAAAGTTATTTTAATTTGGGGATTGTGTCACCTGCTATATTTTCTTCCACGCGTAAGACGACAAAGATTGTGTTATACACTTTTTTTTATTCTTACAATCCGTATAGGCCAGTAAATAATGGATCAGTTTAACTTAATACACGTTTTATTGTAATGTAACATGACACACATTATTACTGGCAATTATTTTTGAATGTTAAACTGATGTACTGTCAAATCCCACCTATATATTGTTACGACATTGAGGTCACGTGATTAGTATCACGCCACGTCATTCTCGAACATTCACGTCTTTTCCTTAAATCTCGTGATCCTTCTAGATATAGTGTAGTCTTGTATATATAAG
>NW_013668209.1:49349-58267 GCF_000517525.1 Limulus polyphemus
GGACTTGTATCGCCGAAGTTCCTCTGAAACAATTTATACCGGAAATTAACAACGAGCAGATACGTAACAATATATATTATGGAACAAAGAAGTCACATAATCGGAGATTGCTTCACAGCCTAAACATCAAGATTACCAAAGAAGGTAAATACTTTTCTACCTCTGTTTATCATAAAAGGACTTTAACTGGCTTTTACTTCAAGTTGAATATTTTTATCCCCAACTTCTTCAAGCGTAATCTAGTCATGTCATTGTTAAACATAATTTTTAATCTGTATTCGATTTATTCTATTTTACACAAACAAATTACCTTTCTACACGAACACATGTTGATTAAATAATGGCTGTCCGATTGATTTTCTAATGCAGATTAGACGCAGTTTTCTAAACAACAAATTCCAACCACCAGCCAATATGCACACCATTCCCAAATTTCTCCTCGTTATCTCTCTTCCTTTTATGGGTTCATAATCCTTACAAATTAAAAAACAACTCTCCTCTTTATTTTTTGTTTTTGAATTTCACGCAAAGCTACACGAGGGCTATCTGCGCTAGCAGTCCCTAATTTTGCAGTGTAAGACTAGAGGAAAGGCAGCTAGCCATCACCACCCACCGCCAACTCTTGGGCTACTCTTTTTACCAACGAATAGTGAGATTGACCATCACATTATAACGCCCCCACGGCTGAAAGGGCGATTATGTTTGGTGGGACGGGGATTCGAACTCGAGACCCACAGATTGCGAGTTGAGTGCCCTAACCACCTGGCCATGCCGGGCCCTTTCCTCTTTAATAAAAAAAAAAACTTCTACCCTCAAATTCAGCTCAGACCAATATAGACTTAGCCTCCGCATTAAGGTCACGTACACTGGCGAAACAAAACCCCACTTGAAAACTAGTCTGTAAACATTTAGGAGTATCTAACACAACCGTCCACTACTTAACCTCAGCCACTCATCACATACTGAAACCACGGGTCACAATATTTCATTTAATGATTTCTCTGTCATTACTACAAGATCTTCAGACCTTGAACTCTACATTAAAGCAAGTTTACTCTTAGCTAAAGACCGCCCTACTCTTAAAGACTAACAAAGTTCTTTAGATCTAAAATTATTCTAAATTTATACACTTAAAACTAACCTGTTTTGCACTATATCTATAATCTTTGTTTTATCCTTCCATTTACCACTTTTCTTGTTAACTAAGTAAACTAGTGATTCTGATATTATAGTTTTAATTAATAAATATCTTTGTAACACGATTTCCAGACTTCGCTGAAGATGAAATGAGTGTATTCTGAAACGTTCGAACCTTGTAAATAAATTGTTTTGTGTTTAGTCAACCATCTTCATTATTAGCCTATTATAGGTATCTAAGGGTCGCACAAAGCTACAAAAAGTTATATCTTTGCTGTGCCCACTATGGGTATCAAAACCCGGTTGTTAGAGTTATAAGCCTTCAGACTGACCACTGATCCCCCTCAAGCTACACGAAAAATTATGGAAACCTAGAATTTAAAAAAAAAATCCCCAATGTTTAAATATAAAACAAGTTAGCTAAACATTAAGCAAAATTCAATCTAAATCTGAATATAAAACAGCTGCTCAAAGTCTTTGAGTCTCAAAAAAAATCTCTGTATCTGAAATGATGTGCTAAAATCTCAAATTTTTTGGCAAACATGAAATAAGAACAACGACGAAGCTTAAATCTGCTCAACAGGGGATATTAAATACAATGATACAAAGAAAGTCAGGCTACTCATGGTTGGCACATCCACGTGAAATTAGTTCACTCTAGCTCGAACACAGGAGAGAAGAAGCACCAGGCCACTACATGATTTACTATCACTTACTTATTTACTTACTTGAGTAACTCTCTGCTTTCAAATTGGACTCAAGGGGGTGGAAATGTATGGCCCCACCCTGTATCACATACATTTGTTTAGGTAGGGAATTGAATATATCAGACCCAGTCTGGAAAAGCTTTGATCTTAGAAGATTGTTAGTTCTGGAAAATAAGCCAAATCTGATAAAAGTGCCAGGTCTGTTGACAATAAAATATCAGATATTTTTTTTATGTGAAATTGAATCAAACCATGCATGTGAATTTATGTGGATTAAATGAATTATTTCTGATGTTAAAGGCTGACTCCTAATTAACATGTGAAGTTAACATTAGTAATGATGTTTAACTTATTATTACGACAGCGGAGGTCACGTGACCTTAGTAACACGTCATGCACTTCTCGAGCGTTCACGTCCCTTCCTAAAATCTCGAGAGCCTACTAGATATGCGGTAGTCTTGTATATATAAGCCGGTAAGAACTGACGGCAACAATGTAATGTGTAATTGAACTGCGGACAGAGAGACGTATTGTTGAGTCGAGCACGTGAAACGTTCGTTGTGAATTATAGCGTTTGTTATAGTGCGACTGTGGAAATTAAGTGTATTGCAAAATTGTATTCAGAAAGAATAAACCAATTTTATTTAAGAAAGGACTTGCATCGCCAAAGTTTCTTCGAAAAGAAATTATACGGAAAATTAACTAACGAACGGAGGCGTAACAATATTAAAACACAAGAACGAAACACCAGTAACATAATGTACCTAGATTACTTAATTTTGTTTTGTTTTGTAAATACATACAGTGTCTTTAACGTTTCAAGCATTTCATTCGTTCAGTATTTATCTTAATTCATTGTAGCACTTTTCTTTGATTTTTAAGTTATTTTCAGTATTTCTTCTTTCTGTGTCAATTGTACAAATTTTGTAATAGAAAAAAATATTTGAATTCCTCGACATACATGACAAATAACAACAAGAACACACAAATATCCCATTCTTCCCCATTTTGAAAGTGAAAATTTAATAGTGTTATTATGTTAATTGACTGAGAAGAAACTATGTACATGCTAAAAAATATAAAAGTGATAAAAAAACATTTTTATGAAGTGTTTTTTTTTATGTGATATATACATATACTTTAAAATAATTCAAAAGCAATAAAGTGACTAATCTTACAAGCCCTAAATTTCTTCTTGTATCTATGAACTTTATAAGGCAAAATTAGAGTTGTTTCTTTTCTTCCACAGGTGTACCAGTCCTACATCTTGTCACTAATCCATTTCCAGAGACTTGGCACAAGGAGACTGATGATGGAAATCATCTTGACTACACTGTTATAAATAACTTAAACAAAATTGTTTCCTTATTTGTGGCTCAATACCTACACCTTGACATAGAAAAACACGTTTTCTTACAAGCATTTAACTAAATAATTTCAGCATGGACATATATCAGCTTTTGGGTAATAGTAATTCATTACAGTTTAATCTTTGCCAATCACCACTGTACAGTGAAATTCTTTTTTATAACCATTATAAGAGAGTTACAAAATCTTGAGAGTTTTTCTAAGTTTATGAAACAAATACTGATAAATCTTTAAATAAAATACTAGAGCATTATTAATTAAACTATGTGTAATTGAAAGAAAGTGTTGGAAAACAATTATTATCATTGATGCAAAATTCCAATCCAACCAGTGTTGAGTCATCTAAACAAGATGTTGGAACATACCAGTGTAACATCTTTGTCATTGCTAATATGAAACATGACAGTGCTTTGTATACTGAGACACAAAAACATTATCTGAAAAACACACCAAAACATGCCAATATTTTGTTGTCAAGACCAAACACTTAATATAAAAACGTGTTGCTGGTATCAAATACTGAAACAAAACAGTGTTTTGTATACTGTGGCAAAATAATGAAACAAAAAAACTTAACTGAAAAAACTTACATCAAAACATGCAAGCATGTTGTTGTTACTGCCACACATTGAAAACATAAAAGCATGACTGATGTAAAAACACCAAAACATCAATAATTTGTTATTGGGACCAAATACTTAAAAATGAAAAGAGTGTGACATATAAAACATTGCAACATAACTGTGTTATTGGTTAGTACCCTTACAAAACTCTTCAAAGTAGTAATGTTGTTTCATTTGTATGCTAAAACATACTGGTACTAAGTCACTAACACAAACATTTAAAAGTGTTGTGTAACTAATATATAACACTAAATTATGAAATGTAGATACCTAATCCAAAACAATGACAATTAATGTGTAATTAATGCAACTATAAAAAACACCTAGTTTACTGCTGTTGTGACACATACATGCTGGTGATGTGTGACTGATACAAAACATTGAAGCATGTCACTGATAAATAATAGCTTACTGATACTAAACTCTTTACCTATTTGCTCCCATCTTAATGTATTCTTTATACATTAATTTTTGAACACTTTAGTTTTTGTTTTTTCTTATCCAGTTACATGGAGGCAGATTTTCTTATTTTAGGGTTTATGTTCCTGGAAGAGTATTTACAAATAAAAAGGGAAAGAAAATGTGTATGTCTACATTTGGGTATTTTTTATGTATTAAAGGTATAGTTAGTTTTAATCTTCAACTACTGGCTTATTTTCATGGTTTTCTGAATCAGTGGTTCAATTTTTTTAGACAGTTCTTGTCTGTTGTACTTGATGTACCACACAAATACACATTCCAATATGTCACTCTCTCTAAATATTAAAAGTTGTAGTGTACCACTAGTTCAAACATATGCATGTGAGAATATAGTAATGTAATCTTTTTATTTTTCATTTAACTTCTCATGTCCAAGAGGATAAATTCTTCATCTCATAGTTTGGAAAACACTGTGTGGACTTATAGTAATGCAAACAATTCAAACATGCACTGCAGAAACATTTACACCTAGCTTGGAATAACTTAAAATTCTAGAATACCTAAACCATTGGTTGCAGAATCGTGAGATACACTACTAAGGTTTTTGCCTTAGTATAAAAGTGGAACATTTCCACAGTTATGTCTCTTGTTTCTCTTGATTTTGGCTCTTTCTTTTTCTTATTTCTGTAGATTTTGTCTCTCTCCTGCCTTCATCCCAAAGAGCTAATCACACAGAATTAGATACCAGTCAAAAATCTGTTACATTAAAGACAGTATTAAAAATAAATATTTTCTTTCTTCTCTCACTTGTGTTAATTTGTTGTCCTTTGCTGTCCGTGTTGAATGTTTAAGTGTCTACTCTATTGGACAGCAGTGAACCTGTATACCACATGCTCAAAGTGGCATCCAAATAACCCTCTACAATCATTTTGTAACTTTAAACTCAATATAAATACTTGTTAGAGCATTGATAGTATGATAAGTCTGACTGAACTGTTTATTTGTTTTGAAGCTAAGCACAAAGTTACACAATGGGATATCTGTCCTTTACCCACTACAGGTATCAAAACTCAGTTTCTAGCTTGTAAGTCCACAGACATACCACTGTGACACTGGGGGCCTAATTGAAGTGATTGTCAAGTCTTATTTTGGCTTTGACCAAAGAAGATCTTATGCTCATTAGTAAGGGTCATACTGAATAATAATGCTCATATGGAACTTGAATAAACACCTTCTCAGTTGAAATTGGAGGGGGGGGGGGCAAATTACAATCAAGAACTGTTGCTCACTATGTTTGATCACTAATGTTTTTTTTACATGTCAAAGAATGTGAAACATAATGATTTTCGTGTAAATCCTTAAACTGTGATTTCGAAGGAGGGTATTCAAGAAAAGTAAAATGAGCTTTTATAATTGAAAACAATAACAATCAGGGATTTTTTGTATATTTAACTGTATCACAGTTTGCCAAATACTACAAAGTATTTACCCATATATTTTCTCAGCTGATGAAATTGTAAAAATTATTTTATTTTAGAAAACATTTCTCAATACTTACAATATAGTATGCACACATAAATGACATAAACCCTTTACAGAAGATAAAAAAAAATGCAAAACATAATACTATACTATACAAAACCAAAGTAGAGAACATTGAAAATGCACAATGAATCATTCCTAAATAAACATCCCCCCCAAATAAAAGAAATGCAGAAATAGCATTAATTGACAACATTTCCATAATACTTACAATTTACATAATACTTACATCATCACAAAAAATATACCCAATGGCAAGCTAGTGGTCCACTGCTTTCAGCTGAACCCTGTTAGCAGACCATCCCAAAAGTAGCAGTTGACTCTTGACTGGATCTAGTGGTGGTGCAAAGGATGTCTTGGACCTGGTCCAAGGCTTTCTCTCTCTTTGTATAGCTGGTCATTTTCTTCCTTTAGTTGGGAGGTCAAAATGTTCCTTTGGTACAACCAGTCCTCCTATCAGTTATAATTGGCTCAGGTCTCGGTCCACTTCATGACCATCTCCTGGATATGCCACTTTAGTGGTGGGGAAAGCTGTAAGGTTAGTTGCATGGTTTTGGTTGGAAATTTGGTCCTCAGGTGCCATTATGGCAACTCATGGGCCTCATTTATCTTGATTTTTCAGGGCACTGATGATGTTGATGCTGAGTCTGGTGGTGGTACATGGCCAATTACTGGTCATCATCATGTCAATGGTGGTCACTAGTAGTCTCCAAGGATATATATTAGTTCATTTTCTATTGGCTCAGAAATGCTGCCCTGTAGCCCAGTTGAACCTAAAGAAGTCTTCAGTTCTGGGAAAATTTTTCATTACTTTGCAATGTAATGGTTCTGCCAGAGAGATCACACATCTGATGGCTATCATAGTGTTTGTTCAAAGTGGTTAACACCACCAAAAGGAACACTTAATGGAAAGCAACCAGTGTTATGAAGATTGCATTATACCCTTATCTGGATATGAGGTTGTCATTTAACTCATTCTCATCTTTTGGACTGCCTGCAGGCTTGGTTCTGCCACTGGTCTGCTGGCTAATACATCAAAGGTGGATTTGTATCAACTTCCTAGTTTGTGGTCTGAAGAGGCTGCTCAGCCATGGGAGACCTTAGGGCTAGTCTGACAACTGCCACAGTGAGGTCCCACACATTAAATGCATCAGCTAGTAATATATCTTAATCTATGGGTAGTACAATGTTGAACACATATCAGCACCAGGAGTTTGCAGGTCAGCCACATAAGCCAAATTTCAGCAAAGAAGTAAGTCCTGAGCATGTTGATTCTCTTTGTATCCACTTACCACTGTGCAGTAATGAAAACATTTGGTCAGCCTTGTTGAAACAAGATAAACAACACTTTCTAATTAGAGAACATGATAACAAGAATGGTCAAGAATTTGATCTTAAATAGCAAAAAGTCCAGATTGAAAAATAAATTCTGGCTGATCACAAGATAAGCCAGATGTGTAGGTTGCCAAGAGGGTTATGACTTCTCTAAAAGTACCTTTATATAGTGTTAAATGATTACCTTCCTCAAACATTTCTACAGGCTTCACATATTCTCAAACCCTATATTATTCATGGATGATGTATCACTAAAACTTGTGCTGCCCTCTGTTGCCATAATGATAAAAATGGTCAACACTGTTTATCCTTTGATTTCAACACATTCCCTTCACTACTGCCTGGTTGATACTTCAACAGAGCCTAGATCTAGTAGAAAAGGAATGGGATTGAGACTGCAAAACACACATTACATTACAAACATTAGCTGAATAGGGTTGGTAGATGCCAACCCATATTTCTGTCAGTAGGAATCCACTTATGATCACACCAACTTCCCTTACAACTTTCTTTTAGATACAAGTTTAATTGTAGTTATATGTGACTTACATACTTTCACCACACAGATGTTACTTTCTGCCTCCAGCAGTACACTTGTAGCCTGCCTTTTGATGGATCTAATCTTGCACTAAAACATTTTTGGGCTACTTTCCAAAACTACAAATCTGCATTACATCCCCCCACAATATACTCCAATGTATGAGCCATCAAATTCAACAGGTTCTTCTTTAAAGGCATCACAAAATAAAGTATAACCAACAAACTTCAGCTAAACTAAGACTTTTCTGCTAAAATTCTCATAAGTCACGATTAATATTCATAATGTTACTACAGTTTATATCAATTTACAATTGGAGGAAACAACTTCATTACTGCATGTCAACAAAGTATATTTTTAGCATACTGAAGAGGATCTAGTGAGATTTGATGCTAGGCATTTCAGAACTCCCACCACTATGCTTTATCAGGTAAGTGACACTCACCTGAAAAAGATAATCAGTATCCCAAAAAAGCACAAGTCACCAAGCCCTTTTAGCAGGGTTTTGAACTACTGGTCATCATCTTCATTTCTGCATATGGTTGGTGGTCTAGGTATTACATCCATTAACATCAGCCATCCTGTCAAATGAAGCAGCTATCATCCAATATCTTATGGCTATTTTTCAAAGTAAAACTTTGCTGATTATTTCCAAAAGTAAAGGATGAATAACAAACCATCCTAATATGAGGTAATTGAGTGGTACTCATACAAACTAGTGTTTGCATTGTACCATACAATACCACCCAATAATTCAAAATGCAAGAGCTGCTACATCTTTAAGCTATAATCTTCAGTTGTGCAAACTTTTGATGCACTAGTCATTACATCTACTGGCACTAGTCATCCTAGCTTCATGTTAATTAAGTAGACATCACAAAATGTTGTGTATATATTGGATAGTTTGCAAAACAAGAATTGCTACTTTATTTCAGTTATACGAATCATATTCAATCCACCAAAGTAATCAGAAGGTCAATGGTGGTGATTTGAATAAACATCAGAGGTGTCCCTGGCCTCGAGATCCAGTGCTTCCTCATCTAGCTTATCAAGAACATCCAGATAACTATTCTCAGCACTATCTTCCTCAGCATCTGGATCATTGTGCAATAATAGAGGAAGCTGTCGCGCTGATGTCGCTGGACTCGCCCAGAGGACTTGTCTCGAGTGCTTGTGTATACATGGCTTAGATGCTGTGCCCCCGCCTGTATGTGCTCCACCATTTCCGTATTCATGGCGTTGTTAGAT
>NW_013668209.1:58402-69111 GCF_000517525.1 Limulus polyphemus
GTAATAATAATTCATGATTGTGTGGCAGCTAAGCATCGGTAGAATTATCGATGTACTGCTGTCTATGATGATGATGAATAGAGTACTCTCATTCTCCTCCTCTATCCGGGCTAAGCCTGTTCACTAAATGTTTGTTGGTAATTATGTTCATAACTTATTGACATGCAGTACATGCTTTTGTATGCCTCTCAATTATTGTAACTTGTACACCAATGGACTGATTCTTCAGAGTACAATATAAGGTCCTAATCAGTAAAAGCCAAGCAGCTACCATGCAACTGGCATGTACCAAAATAATACCCAGTTTCCACATTGGAACATTCATTGTTTTATGGCACCTCTTCTGTTTTATGGTGGCTTTTGTTAGCTTTTGACATGCAAACTCATGCACATCAACTAATACAGACCTTAACCATTCTATATATTCTTGTGGACATAGTGGAATATGCTCCCTAGGGAAGGACCATACATTACATCTACAGGGAGCAAGACTTCCCACTCAAACATGAGAATGTTTGGCAAACAACCTGTTAATTTCTATTCAGTTGTGAGGTATATCATCATAATGTATGGCAAGTGCTTGTCCCAGTTGGTTTAATCTGTATTAGCAAACTTGGCAAATGCATGCCTGACAGTCTGTATTATCTATTTTAATAAACAATAAGACTGGTGGGATAAGGCAAAGCACATATATTCACCACAATTAACACTTTATACAACTCAGAGAACAGTTAAATGTGAAATTAGTTTCCTGACCATTATCTATCTCTTTAAGTGCTAAATACAGGGCTATCCAGTGTTCCACTAATACATCAGCCAAAAAATATGCTGATATATCAACCAATGGATAAGCCTTGGACCACTTCATTGAGTAGTTAATGGCCATGAGTATATATAGGTAAATTTCTATCTCTAAGAGTGAACTAGAAATATCTAAAGCTGTTCTCTGTAGGGGAGAACCATGAATTCTCTGCTGAAGTTTATCCTGTTTTTTTTTTTTAGGGTGGCACACACCATACAGTGTTGACAACAATGCTGAATATCTTGACTATATTATGGCCAGTAGAACCATCACTTAATGCCAATAAGTGCAGGTAATAACTTGGAGCCCTCCAGTCTATGTGTTATACAATGTCTGGAAAATATTGTGCCTCAAAACTCTGGGGGCTGCTACCAGCAACACAGGCTAAGGACCACAACTTGGTGGCTGATAACAGAGATACAGTACACCTTCATGCACTCATAACTGTTCATACAAATGCCAAAGGTTATGTTATCCATGATACATTCACCAATTTGAGCTAGTCAGACTTTATCTTGCTGAATGGTAAGAAATGCCCATTGCTAAATACGAGTCCTTCCATCTCCCAAAACTTTAATTGTGGCATCCACTAGTGGAATCTTCTACTGTATAGTTTGTTCTTGTTGTAGCATATGGCATCCAGGGTCTGAAGATTCAATGAATGGACAGTCTCACCATGTGTAGTGAGATGATCCCTCAGTATTTCTAGGTTGTGTGCCAGGATGGTGCTGTATTACTGAATCATATTCTTGTAATGCTGTTTCCCAGTGGGTGATCATTCCTTCTGTATTTTTCAAAGTTCTACAACCATTTTAGTGACACACTATCCACTCAAATAGTGAACTTTCTACCATATAAATAATGCAGATAGTGTTTTATGAAGACTACAACTATGATCAGTTCTTATTTTATTGTATAACATGTGCATTCCAGAGTTGTGAACATGCAGCTAGCATACATAATTACATGTTGTACTCTGCCCTACAACTGCAATAACACTACTACTATTGCACTATCACCAGCATCAGTATCTGACAAGATTTCAAAGTATTGTCATGGAAACAGCAGCACTTGGGCATCTGCTAAAGTACATTTCAGGGACTGGAATGCTTGCTCACATTCCTCACTCCATCTCAACTTTAGTAAGAGCTGATAATAGTGTGGCAGTCATGGATAAGTTGGTAACAAATTTTCAGTAATACAACACAAACTAGAAGAAACTGTGGACTTCTCAGACTGAGATCAATCACACACTGCTGTTATTTTAGCAAGATATCTGAAGATTTCATCTATACACACAATATGATCAAGAAATTATATTTCCTGGTTTCAGTTTCAAGCCTACTTTTAATGAGTGATGGAATACCATTTTTAGATTCTCAGCCACAGACCTGAATGTGAAGTCAAACACCAAGACATCATCAAAATATATTAGACACTTCTCTAAATGCAGCCCCTTCAGTGTAAACTCCATTAACCTCTCCAAAGTGGTAGATGCATTACAAAGGCAGAATGGTATGATGCAAAACTCATGTTTGATGCAGTCTTAGGCATACAACTCTACTTTCCAGTAACTGTGTGCCAGGTCTAAAGTCTTGAGCCAAAAGGATCTTTGCAAGGTGTCCAAACATTCATCTGTCTGCAGTAAAAACAAGCATCAACAAAAGTTAGTATGTTCACCCATCTAAAATCAATACAGAATCTGGTCATACCTTCCCTTTTTCTGGCAATCGGTAATGGAGATGACAAAGCACTTTCTGAAAGCTTATGATCCAGTCCTTTAACATTTGCTGTATTTCAGCACTGGTTACATCCCTAGCATTCCAGGAAAACCTGTGCAGCAATTGTTTAATTAGATGTGCATCATCTGGGTCTATGTGATGTTGTTATTGTTGTTCAACCCAATCAGCCATCTGGTCCCACAAATACATTGACATGTTAAGCTAACAAATTCACTGAGTTTCTGCTGCTACACTAATCTAGGTTGTTTGCACAATCCTCAACTAATGACCTCAGATGTTGTGGTAGCCATATATACACTTTCAGAAGCAGTGTAATGGGCATAACCCTAGCATTACCACTAGCCTCAGTTACTTCTGCTTCATTTACTGTGCTAATGATAATTCCAATAGGGAGTTGGATAACTAAATTACCATGATTTCTAAATACTTTGCCAGATAACTCCTCAAGCTAGTACTGATTGCTTATTGGGCAGGAAATAGCTATTTCATGTGGACTCTATAGGTATGTTACATGGAAATGGCAAACTAGACTTTATCTGTAGTAAACTATGGAACACTGCTTGTGTATATTCTCTCATGCAGTCCACTATTACTGGACCCAGTCTGATCAGCATCAGATAACTTTCTCACATAATATCAGTTCCTTGGCTGCACAGACAAAACTGACTGATAAGCTCCACAGTATGTTCATCACAAGGATGCTGATGCTAAAACTCAGGTCAGAAATGATTACCTTTGTTCTGTGAACAATGCCTCCTAGGTATACTTGAAGATACATCTCTTTGTCCAGATCTAGTTTATCTACATTTACCATAACAAAGTTTGAGCAGACTGACCCAACTGGTGGTTTTGCTCTGAGTGCCTGATACATGGTGAGTTCTGCCAGTGTTTTGGCCAATCCTGTATCAACCACAAACTCTATGTTACCTTTCTCCTCTGACAGTTACGTACCAAGAGCCACTCTAATATCCTCCAGCTCATATATTTTTAATTATTCTGTAAAGTAAATAGCAACATACTTTAATTTCAAATAATCTATCACCATTGAATAACTTGCACTCAGGAATTTCAAAATGATTTGTATCATCATCTTCCAAGTTAGCTAAGTTTCAATAATCCCCATAACATGAAAAATCTTTTATCTGTACTAATACCTTAAAATCATCCATTTCTTAAACTTTTAATACTTGAATAGTATCATCACACGAGCCTTTGCCTATAACAGTTTATTAAAATGAATTCTACTGTTGACATTATATCCCTCTTGTCACTGAACCTAAACACAATCTTTATATTCTATATTATAAACTACCTTAAGCACCTCCCAAATCAACATTTATTCACTTACCATTCTATAATAGAAGTCTTCAGAATAGCTAGGATAGTACTATTTTCAAAAAGTCAACCCCTGTCTCACTGAAATACAGACTATCTAATCCATAACATTTTTCTGTCCATTAAATAGATCCCAAAAATTTATTCACTCACTTTTCTCCAAATGGGACATATATTTCAACTTATTTTTGGTTCTACTGACCTATTTAAAATCTCTTCACAATAGTTAAACATAGGCAACACCTCTTACAAACCCTATGACCTATAGACTTTTTTTTTTTAGGATGTTACGTGTCAAGTGAATGTTGGAAATGGTGTGCACTTGGAGTACTTACATTTTAAACATTTTTTAGGTACCATAAATATAAGCTAAGAAAATCACATTAGTGGGGGTTAAGGAAAGACTAGTAAATTGGATGGTTAGATGAAAGAAAGCAAAAAAGATGTTAACAAATGGAGTAAAATCATACTAAGCTGGACCCTTGTTACTAGTGAAGTGACTCAATGTTTGGTTCTTGGGCCCTTGCTTTTCTTTTCTACATTTATGAAATTAATAAAAGCATAATTAGTAACATTTGCCGAAATGACATTACACTCTTGGATGTTGAGATACTGAAGAATGATTTGGATCAATTGGTTAGTTAGGCAAATACTTGGCAAATGAACTTTAATTACATTAAGTGCAAAATAATGTAGCTGTGGTAACATAATTTGGATGACACATTTAATACATATGAAAACCCACTTCACAGCGTGACTGAGGAAAAGGATCATGGCATAGTATTACGTAGATCACTTAAGCCATCAAAGCAGTGTTCTATTGTTGGTAGCCAAGCTAATAAGATATTTAGAATGTATACATATTGATTACATGTCAAAAATTGGTAATTATCACTATATAAATCACTAGTTAGGCTTTATATAGAATTCTATATTCAGTTTTTGACTTCTTATCTAAGAAACAATAACAACTTTGTTATCCCAGAAAGGTTTCTGAGATAACATAGCATGTAGACAACAAGGGACCATTTTATTCTTCAAGGCTGTCCCTTCACTGCCATCCTTGAAAATAAGTAAAAAAACCTAAACCTACCTTTCAGTTTCAGGAAATCATCATGATTCCATTTAAACACTTGTAAAGTGCCAGCCTCCACTACTGCTAAAGGAAATTAATTTTATAAGCCAAACCACTGTTACTAATTAAACTCTTTTGTTGGAGCCTAGTCTGTCTTTCCAAATCTTAAACTTGTGTCCATTATCCTTCTGCCTTTTGAATAAAACACAAAGAAATCAAAACCAGCTCCCAGATAAACTTGCAAACTTTAATAAGTTCACTTCTTGCCCCTCCTTTTATAAAGAAAAAATAAGTTAAGAAATCTTAAATTATACCCAGAATAAAACCCTTTCATCCACAGAATCTTATAAATGGAACAAGTTAGTAGTGGAGACGGCCACCTTACAAGAGTTTTTATAGAAACCAATAATTACCTGAAAAATAAAGGGTGGATTTAATTTTTATTTTTTCTTGATTTTGAGTGTTCTGGGACAGCCTTGAAGAACCAAATGATCTTTTTTTGCCTATATATTTTATGTTAGGATGAAATGTGTCTGAGTAGCTCAAATTAACTTAATTTGTCATTGGATATAGCTACAGTGAAACTGATTTTACTGTTTTGCATATAATTATGTCTGCAAAGGACTATATTTAGATTAAATCATTGGTTTAATTTATTTGCAAGAGAGAGCGGGGTGGCCTTGGTGGACCAAATAGATTTTACATGTAGCTTTCTGCCATATTGTTCATTTTTGTATTCTAGCATCTTGTTAATAATAATTTAATACAGTATAAAGAGAAAGCTTGTCTTTTCTATCACAACATGTTATTTTCATATTCATTGAAAAACCAAGAATTATCACACAAATTGATTTTTGTTTCATGAACTTCCATCATTCCTAACTAAAGGTTATTTCTCTACCAACAGGTTTCATGGTTTGTAACCATAGATTTGATTTGCAATTAATCTCCAAGTTTATTTTTCAAAATATCAAAAAGTTGCAAACTGGCAGTCTTTTTACATTCTTGAAAAAACAAACTTGAAATATCTGTAACTAGCCCACTCCTCAAAGATTATATGTTAGGTGTTATATAAATGTTAACCTAAGTACTGAAAGCATCCTTAGACACCTTAAAAATTAAAAAACTACAATGGGATGGAAAAAAAAATACAATAAATACTCGGACACAACAGATGATGTACAAACATTCAAAATAAACACTGACTAAATTACCAAAAAAATATATAATTCTTTTAAAGCTATCTCAAATTGTAAAAGATAAAAATAGGCAACAAAATGTTGTAAAGAAATAAACTTACTTGCTACACAAAATTAGAGCTGGATGATAATTCAAATGATTTCCTATGAACATCCACTACATCAATTAGTGTCATGTACAATAATCAACTAATATAAATTAGTGTTTCTGATTATTACCATTTTCAATTACTCCAACTAGCCATTATGATTTCTCATTATTACTTTTGAGTAATTCAAAGTTGTTCAGTTTAAATGAATAATGTCAAGACTCATCAAAATGCTCAACTAACTAAAATTAGTGTTTCCAATTATTACTGTTTTCAATTATTCCAACTATCCACATAACAAAAATATTGCCAATATGATTACTCATTATTATTTTCAATAAATCCAAGGTTGTTTAGCTTAAATGAATAATATCAAGACTCATGAATATGCTCAACTAACCAAAATTAGTGTTTCTGATCATTACCATTTTCCATTAACCAAACTATTCAGGTCTCACGTCAGAATAATGAATTAGTTAAATGTTATCAGTAAATGAGACAATGATTAATTGATCAGCAAATTCCACTTATCTTCCAGCTCTATCTCCAAAACAGAAATCCGATACATAAAACAACACTAACAAAAATTCAAAACTATCAGAAAAAAATCCAAACAACATGGTTCAGATGTAGCAATTTTTCTTGGAGGAAAAAAAAGCAAAACTAAAATACATGGTTGAAATAAAATGTTAATTATAGTTTAAACTGATGAATCAAAATTCACAAAAAGAAAATACAACATAGAAAAGTTGATGGAATCTGTAGAGAAACAAGAGCCTTATAGAGCTTTTCCTAACACTGGTAAACAAACAGTGCTTTGGCAACATTAATAAACATAATGAAAAGGGTGTTAAACATACAAAAGTCACACAACACTAAAAGACAGTTTCACATGTGATACACCATGGTAAAAATTTCATAAATCTAGAAACACATACAAGTTTAATAAAAAAAAATACATGGTGGTAAATAAAAACACAATTACATGCAGAAAGACCAAAATTACTTTGCACCTCATCTATCAGAATATTTATGGAAAAATAAGTATGTATATTTTAAAAACATAATCAAATACCTAATATACACCTAGTACCTACATATGAAGATTATCATAAATCCAACTAAAATAAAAAACCATCATAAAAACAATATAATTTATAGCAAGATCAGTTTTCTTCTAGTAAGAACATGTGCTACAAGACTTCAATTAATTAAAACTTATTAATCAGAAAAGAAAAAGAAAATGCTAAAATACAACTAACATACAGGGAAAAAAGACCACAAAAAACAGGGAAATCAACAAAACTGTACAATGAAACAAACATAAAATAACCCATTAATAGACAAAACATGTAAATATAAAGGTAGTGTTCCAATACAGAATTCATTCCTAAGCAAAAACAAAGATCCCAAAGAAAAAACAGAACATTAAAGTACCTCACTGGTCACATTCTCCCATTGAAATGTGCCCTTTACATCCAAATAGCTATTACTTACTAAACAAAGTCCATCTTCTCAAATGTTCTAACAAAAATAAAATTTAAACATTTAATTCTAACATTATGGCTGTCTTTTAACCCCAAAATCATTCATAGCCCTTTTCTATACCTTCCTATGAAATCAACACTATCTTTTACACACCCACCTCTATTAAGTTCCTGTTTCTTTTAACCAATCAAAGTTTGATGTTCCCCTAGATCATAAAAATAATAACTGAACACCTGTTTCTGTGAAAAAGTATTTCAAAATCAAAGGCTAAAAACTGCCACTTTCTTTTTTTTGGAATTTTCCTTCAGTTACATTTCATTTTTTGATGTTCTTATCTATACTTAATATATTGAAAAAATTATTTTATAATTTCCTTATATTCAATATTCTTACAAATGCTTTGACAAATTTTACATTTGCTGAAAAATACACAAATACCAAACATTATAAATATAAAAAATTACAGTTCTACATAGTTAATTTTACTTCTTGTACAATTTCAACTTAGTATTTTTTGTTTATTTATGGAAAATGGTATATTTCAATTCACTTTCAAATAATTTATACATTTTTCTTCATTTAATTCCATTTTGTTTATATACATATGTGTATGGTTTTCTTTTTTAACAAATACATCTGTGAATGGTTTAAACTAATGGTGCTTCAGTTTTTTACCACTTTTTGATCTTGAATAATCATATGTCTTGTGTTTTCTATTTCTGACTTCTTTGTCACTACCATCTGAGCTTCCAAGTCTTTTGTGTTTTTTTTTCTTTTTCTTTGAGTTTAACTTAGGACTAACATTAACACTTTCATCAAATATTAATTCATACGAAGTATCCTTTTGTATTGAAGATTTATCTTTAAGTGAATATTTTGGTCTGACTTCTTTTTCTAACTTATTTCTTTGCACTGATTCTTCCTTCAGCTTTGCTACAGACTGACTAAAGTCTACATGTATGCGTCGATCATCAATCAACACATTATCCATTTTGAAGTAAGCATTTTCACAATCTCTTTCATTTTCAAATTCAATAAAAGCATATTGCAATGATTCTCCCGTTATTCTGTCTTTAATAACTTCACAACTTTTTATTGGGCCAAACCGTGAAAAAATTATTTCCAAGTCTTCTGAAGATGTTACTGGATTTAATTTACATACAAAAAGCACATTTTCTGGAGGTTTCACATCAGCATCTGGAATATCACCCACCATTTCCAGTACTATTGCTTGAGCTTTAGCAGTCTTATCTTTGATTTCTTCATCAATTTCTTCCATACTCTTTCCTTTAGTATCATCAATTTCTTCATCAGCACCAATTCGCCCACTGCTGAGTTGTTCTTTGGTTGGTTCTGGAGAACGATCTGGTATTTCCAATCCATGAGGATCATCAAACGGATCATCGAGAATAACTGTGTGTGTTAGTCGAACGTCCTGATATGGCCTATGTTCTTCATCACATATAACTTCATTAATTTTCATCAGAGTATCCATTCCTTCAGTGACTTCCCCAAACACAGTATGTACACCATCAAGATATTCCAAATCTTCACCTAACGTAAGGAAAAACTGAGAACCATGCATATTATTACCATTATTCACCATCGATAATGTTCCTAGTTTGCGGTGCTTAATTCTTGGCTTTGTTTCAGCGTCAAAGAACTTTGCTTGTTCGCCATACAACCGGCAAAACACAGATTCTCCACCTCTACCAGTACCACTTGGGTCACCAGTCTGTGCAATGAAGTTGCGTTCAACTTTATGAAACAAAGTGAAGTTGTAGTATTTACTCTTACATAGTTTCAAAAAATTTAAACATGATGTTGGTCTTTCACTAGTATAAAGATCAACTATTATGTCACCTAGCGTTGTTTCAAGAATAACAGACATTTCTGTTCTAAAATTAAAAACTAGTCTAAGGCCCTAAGCCTAAAATTACAATACTGTGACTATTCAATATACTTGTCCTGTGGTCCTTTAAAAATTCATAATCGTTTTGCACAAACTGCAACAGGACACGATCATACAAATATCATAAGACCTGACATCATGGAGATAACGAAACTTGAAACATCTTTGATTTTAATTTAAGAAACTACAAGAAAGTTGTTTACTGAAATTGTAGTAAGATGCCTTGATAGAAATCAAATGCATAAGCTAAAATATTGGACATAAAATAAAAGTTAAATAATTAGCGAAAATTTATTTCTACTATAAACAGAATTGTCAAATGAAAGGAACTTGTAATTTAGTTGAGAAAACTTAAACGATTCGATTACAACATTAACAAAAATAATAATATTTTGCACAGTCAACCAAAAATGTACCAACTGAACATTGACCAAACTAGCCATGCTATGCGCTTTAGGCAGCAACTCATATTTCCTATATTAATTATTAGAATTAACAACCGCAGAAAACAATCCGCACTTTGAACTATGAGTGGCCCATAAAAGTGACAGTAAATCCCATTATTCTGTTCAAAGGGCCGGACAAATCTCTTGAAATCTGTGGGTCACGGGATCGAATCCCCCTACTAATCATACTTGGCCTTCCAGCTGAGGGGTGTCATCATGTGATGACCAATCCAATTTGTTAGTCTATCGCTTTAAAATTAGGGACAGTTAACATAGATAACTCTCGAGTAGTTTTGCGCGAAAAACAAACAAATCTCTTGTCGCGAGGGTTTTTGCTGGTTGTCTGATGTATTATAATATAGATATTCATAAAAAATACACTTTCACCAATTTATTCCAGTTTATACCGTAACAGTTGTTGTCAAGCAGATTCCTAATATAAGTAATGGCTCATTAACGACTATATCGTATTTCACCCAAACTCTAAAGCTCTGTTTTGGGGCAAAATGTCTTGTTGGTACAGGATATAGCAGATATATTATAGTTTACATATTATTTTAAATTCTTCTTTATTGTCACTTACAGGTTCTTATTAACAATTACTAATGTAGTGTTCTTCAA
>NW_013668209.1:70000-72165 GCF_000517525.1 Limulus polyphemus
CAGCAGTGGCAACTGGAACAAGAAAGGAAACAAGAAGTACAAATGGAAAACATTAGCAAATTTCAAAGCGAATTAAATACATTAAAGAATGATTTACTGTCTTTTACACATCGACCTAATCAGCCTCATACAATGGGAAGCAGCTAAGCCCTAACGAAGACATCTTCAGTCTTGTTAGAAGTCACATCCCAGATATGAATGTCAACAATAGGGGTGATCTAGTACGAAGGAAGCCACAGGAATTCGATGGGAAGGCACCGTGGGAAGCATATAGAGCACAATTTGAGATCCTGGCAGAAATGAATGGATGGACAGAGGAGCAGAAAGCAGTATATCTGAAGGAACAACCACTGGAAATACTTGGACAGTTGTCAGCAGACGACAGGCACAACTATAGAGCACTGGTAGTGGCTCTAGAACTCGGGTATGGAACTCAAAATCAGTTTGAAGTCTACAGGGCGAGGTTTAAGACGAGAGCCCATACTAAAGGGAGAGCCTGCAAGTGCTGGTACATGATTTGGAAAGTATGGCACACAAAGCCTACCCAACTGCGCCACCCGATCTCAAGTTGTTGCTGAGGGATCAGTTTGTAGATGCCTTGGATAGTCCACAACTGAATATACAAGTAAAGCCAGCACACCCCTCTACTATTCAGGATGCAATGACCATAGCTCTTGAATTTGAATCCTACATTAAGTCCAGCACAGTGATACAAAGGTTGGTACAGTCATCAGGATTCAAGGCCAGACAAGGGCAGCTTTCAGAGACGTTTGAGGGACTTTGCTGGCCCTGTAATAAACCTGGGCACAAGAGAGCTTAATGCTGGCAACTTCAACACAGGGAAGATGTAACAGCAGGAAAGACTGCTACCCAGAAAGGTTGTTGGAACTGTGGAGAGTAAGGAGCCAGTGTAAAAAGAATACTACCAATAAGTCAGCTTCGGGAAACCAGTAGTGGTTGATGCTGAGAGATGCCCACCAACCCCCATCGTGAAAATCTCAACAGCTAAGTGTAAAATGGCAAGTACACATAGTGTCTACGTGACAGGAAAACTGGATGGCCAAAAGTGCAACTTTGTCATAGATTCTGCACTTCAGTAAACCCTTGTGAGTATCAAGATGCTGGATCACAAAGGAGTACTAGAAGCTGTACAGAAGCTCTGTGGTGTGACACAACATTCTGCAAGGTTGTGAGGACCAGTGTGGGTAACTATTGAACCCATAGGCATGAAGAACCAACAGAAATATACCTGTTTGACATTGAAGACCAATGCATATTAGGATTGGACTATTTAATACCGAGGAAGTGTGTAGTTAACTTCGATAAAATGACGTTTGGGAACAACGAAGGCCAAATTCCAGTAAGTGTTGCTATGTCTGTTGATTTGCATGTCACAGCACTTAAGTCAACAACAATACCCCTATGTCAGAGAAGATAATTTGGGGTAGAATAAAAGAACATCTCCATGGAAGCCCAATGCTTGTGGAAGCAATGGAAGACCCATCCAGGCCAGTGGATGTGAAGATTGGAAGGTCACTTGTGGCAGGTCATCAAGTAGTACCTATAACAGTGGCCAATTTCTCTAAATGTGAGCAGACACTTAAGGAAGGGGCATTGTTGGGTGTGTGCCAGGAGGTAGAGCCAGCCAATGTTAAAGCAAGAAATACGACCATAAAGAAAGGACATTCTCTCCCAGAACATTTAACTGACCTCTATAAGAAGAGCATAGTCCATTGTCAACATCACAGGCTCATCAGGTTAGAAAACTCTTGGCAAATTATGCAGATGTATTTTCGAAAGGAGATCATGATCTCGGCTGCACAGACCTTGTAGAGCACAGAATAAACACAGGCAATCACCGTCCAATAAAGATCCCTCCGAAGAGAATAGCTCAGGCAAAGCGGCAGAAGATGGAGAAGGTCATGGATGGCCTAATTAAGGAAGGGATAATCGAGAAATCAGATAGTCACTGGTCAGCTCCCGCCATGTTAGTCCAGAAGAAGGATGGGACCCAACGTTGCTGTGTGGACTTCAGGGCTCTTTACAATATAACTGAAAAAGACTCATGCCTACTACCAAGAACTGATCATACTCTTGATGCCCTAAATGGAGCCAGGTGGTTTTCAACTCTGGACTTCAAGTCTGGTTTCCATCAAGTGAAAATG
>NW_013668209.1:72704-73888 GCF_000517525.1 Limulus polyphemus
AACTCAAGGTGACTGACGGAGTTGATGATGGTGAATTGGAACCAGGTATAGATATTAAAGCAGAGAAGGAGAAAGACCAAGATTTGAAGCCAATAATTGATTTTCTACAAGCAAATGTTTTGCGACTTACTTGGGAGAAGGTGTCTAGCTTAAGCCATGTGTCAAACAACTATTGGGCACAATGAGACCAGTTAAAGCTTGAAGATGGTATTCTTCTAAGGAAATGGAAAACTGCAGATGGGAAAATGACGACCTGGGAAACGGTTATACCGAGAAAATTACGGGAAGTTGTGCTGCGTCAATCCCATGATAGTTTAACAGGAGGACATTTCGGAGTTAAGAAGACATTGTGTCATCTACGACAGAGCTTTTACTGGATAGGTATGAGGCAAGATGTGGAAGAATGGTGCAGGACATGCAGTACATATTGTGCTAAAAGTAGACCCAAGCATAAGGGACGTGCTCGAATGAAGTTATATCAAGTTGGTGCACCAATGGAAAGAGTAGCTGTTGACATTGCTGGTCCTCTGCTCCAAACTCGTGCTGGAAACAAGTACATTTGTGTGGTGATGGATTATTTCACCAAGTGGCCTGAGGCATATGCAATACCAAATCAGGAAGCTGCAACTGTAGCTTCGGCTATTTGGGATTTCTTCTTCAGATTTGGTATGCCTTACAAACTGCATTCGGATCAAGACTGTAACTTTGAATCAACTGTGTTGCATGAATGCTGCAAGATGTTTGGCATATGAAAGACCTGAACAACGCCACTTCATCCACAGTCTGATGGGATGGTAGAAAATTACAATTGGACATTGGAACAGGAATTAGCAAAGTTTTGTAATAGTCGCCAAGATGACTGGAATGTCTTACTCCCTCCACTGTTGATGGCCTAGAGAACAACAGAGCATGAAGCCACTGGATACGCTACAGCAAAGTTAATGTTTGTTCGGGAACTTCGTTTGCAATGGATCTGATAACAGGACGCCTACCTTACTAAGAGTTGCCTGAAAATGTGTCAGAATTCGTGAAAGTGTTATCGGAAAGGATGGATGATATTCACCATTAAGTGCGTTCAAACTTGAAAAAGTCTGCTGATTCGATAATGTTAATGTTATTGTATGATAAGAGATCTACTGAAATCAGCTTTGTACCAGGAGACAAGGTGTGGTTGTATAATCTCA
>NW_013668209.1:74025-97983 GCF_000517525.1 Limulus polyphemus
AAGACCAAAGGGAAGTCTCCTAAGTTGTCATCTCCATGGGAAGGCCCATATGGCATAGTGGATCGTCTCTCAGACGTGACTTTCCGAATAAAATGTGGCCGGCGAGGTAAGCCAAAAGTGGTGCATGCCAACAGGCTTTGGCGTTATCACGGTCCAGGACATTTCAGTTGGGATGAAGTGACCATCGGTCACCTGAAAAAGCCACTGTCGAAGAAGAAACTCTACTCGGTTTTGAGAAGGGAAACAGTGAAGCCCTTGATGAAGTTACTACCACTGATGTGACTGTTACCGATGATAGGACAATTCCTGATGGAGCAAATGAACTCACGTGAAGCAGAAGCTAACGAAATCGAGACCAGTATGGAAGAAGATACGTCCCGTGAAATTATGAGACTTTGTTAAATTTTAATTTTGTGTTTGTATAGTTTGTACATTTTGTACATTTATTTAGATTATTGTTAATTATCTATTGGTTTAATGTAGTGGCTATTGTTCTTGACAAACAATACTAAGGAAGGGGCAGTGTTACGACAGCGGAAGCCACGTGACGCTGGTAACACGTAATGAGTATCTAAAAGGTTCGTGAAGGCTCGAGTGTTTGCCAGACTTGCTGTATTCTAATATGTAAGCCCGACAATCAAAGCGAGAGGGAATTAATATGAACTGTAGTAGCAGATACAGAGATTGAAGATATAGACACAGTTAATCGAGTGAAGTAAGTGATAGTGAGTCGTTGTGAATTATATCGTGTGTTTAATTCAAAGTGACTGTGGAAATTAAGTGTATTGCAAAGTTGAATGGAGAAAGAATAAACTAGTTTTATTTAAGAAAGGACTTGTATCGCAGAAGTTTCTCAGAAAGAATTTCTACGGAAAATTAACAAACGTAACAAATGTTTCAGGGCAGAGTGATGCTGAAAGTGGACCTGTTACAGCTTTAACATACTTTTGGTTGGATTTTTTCTGATCTGACAGAGTTCATTTGGCTCTCAGTTTTGAACCTCGACATTTTCTATTTAAGATTTAATTTTAACTCCTTCTAGCTATGTTGTTGTCAACTGGCCAATTGTTAATATTTCTGTTAGTGTTGCATATCACACCATATGATCTGCAGTAGACCATGGAGTATATAATATTTAATATATAAAATAAGACATATAAATATATTGTTACGTCTCCGTTTGTTAATTAACTTTCCGTAACTTCGTTCCGACGAAACTTTAGCGACACAAGTTCTTTACTTAATAAAACTGGTTTATTCTTTCCGAATACAACTTTACCGATACACTCAACTTCAACAATCGCGCTAAACAAACGCTGTAACGTCTCTCGTGCTCTCTGACTGCAGTTCAATTACTCACTATCTACCCAGACACGTTACATTCCCCTCTTATATATATCCGCCTACCCTATATCTAGTAAGAACTAGAACATTCGCCAAAGTACAGGATAATTCAAGAAAGGAGAGAGCGTGAGAATCACATGATCTCGATGACGCAACAATATAATACATAATATTGATAATTACGTACATCTTTGAAATATAAATTCTAATTAAAATTAATAATATGCATAATAAGATACAATCACATACTATATAATACTGATAATTTATATCTTTATATGGTTTCACTTTAAATCTGTTTGTTGGATCCATTTATTTACTATAACTTTTCCGTTTTAAATGCTATTTAGCAGTGCCGGCTCTTTTATTGCCGAGCAGTTTTGCTTAGTATAGTTGTAAAGCTCATTATATCTACCTTGTAACCTGAAGAGAAAAGGCGTAAGTTTGATATTAGAATTTATCGACTGTTTTTCCATTGCTGAATACAGACTCGCTAAAGATTGCAGAATGAGCGAAGATGACATTAGCAACAATGTGAGCAACGATAGTCTAGTGCAAAATGAGGTAATTTCAGTACTATATAAAAGAAAAGTGCTATGTTAAATTTAGCACTAGCAGCATCAAACTCAAAGTAAAGTAGGCGTAGGTTTAAATTAATTTAAAAGACAAAGACTGAGTAAGAATAAGATGAAAATGTTGATACTATGATAGTATTAGACTATTAGTAATGATATCGTTATAATATGAGTTATTACAAACGAGTACTTCACACTTGTTTTATTGCGAAAATAAATTTTCCTTCGTAATGTGAATTATTCATAAATAGTACCAAACATAATTTCAGAAGTTAAGTTATAAAGAGGTGTAACTTGTAAGACAAACTATAATAAAAAAAAATTAAAAATACTTCATGTTACGAAACCAGTTTTTAAGCAGGTGGATATAACTGGTTTATCTGACTTGCTAATTTAAACTTATGAGACTTGGTATGTTATTGTTAGAATAAATCTAATTAAAAGCTATTTTATGCATTATTTTTTGAGTACTTCTTTTAACATACACAATTTACTTTCTTTAATTCTTAGTCATCTATTGATGTTTCAATCTGGTTTTATTTAGTTGCATTACCAAAAGATAATAAGGGCCATCAGCATCTGACCCATCTGGATTATCCCATTTTATACCACCACCTGTATGTAATAACATATGGACAAAAAGGGACCATTTGACCAAAAACTGTGGGAGGCTTTTCTTGCCACCCACCCCTGAGAGAAAGTATAAGTACAACTTCAAATCCACTCTTTATTTTTCAGGAATATATAGATTTATCTCTTAAACATTTGCAATGAGCTGACTGATAACTGTTACTGCTAGAAAAACAAGACTGTCTTTTCTAAATCTTCAATTTCATTCTACTATCCTAAGAATACAGAACAAAGAAATGGGAAGCATTAATTGTATTGATTCCCCAGATAATCTTATAAAGTTCAGTAAGATCTTTCTTACACTTTTTTTTATGAAGAGGATATAAGTCACATCTTAACCAATTCCTATAAGATAATCATCCATCCTTAGAATTGTTTTATTAGCCTACCTCTGAACTCTTTTTTCAGTAAGTTGATGTTTTTTTTTTCTTGGATAAGGAGACCAAAACTGCACAGAGCATTGCATGAACTATCTAGTTATTTGCACTGAGAGATAGTTATCTCATCTGACGTTGACTTGTAATCAGTACATGTATGTTTGTAAATGGATCCAAAAAGTATATTAGCTCTACTTCTAGATTAAAGCACGGTCTCAGTTGTGACTTACCCACAACTCTAAAAGCATGATCATTTTCTTCATTTACACATAAATATTCAAGACGGACATGTTCTTTATGTCCAGAAAAGGGATTGGCTACAAGCAAAAACCAGGTTTTCTGACAAATGGTGTAAATGATGAAATTAAAGATGTTGGTCAAACAGGACATAAGTAAATCTAGAAAGGTTATATGAAAAAATATTACCTTAAAATGTAAAAAATAAAAATTTTTTATATAAATACTTGAGGGTAGAGCTGGGTTATTAATGAACTTGTTAATTAATTAATCATTGGGTTCCTTTATTCAGTGACACAAAACAGCTTTCCTTAATTTGCACTGCCCTTAGTATGTACGAAATCTTTTCCCATCACTAGCTTTTATACTCCCACTAATCTCCATGTTTTTCCACATGGTAAAGCTGCATTGTACAATGCAAATAAGCAATCGACAACCTTCCACCAATAGGAGTGTGACACAGCAGAGTCCAATCTTCACTTCTTGATTTGGCATGATAGTGATCATTCATCGTGCTCACATTTTTTAAAATTTAATTTGGTGTACAACATTTTTGAGCTTTGAAAAATTTGAGAATTCAAACATTTCTTCACAAATTATTTTTGGATTTGAAAAATTTATTTTTGGATTTTAAAATCTCCTTTGCTTGGATTTGACAAACAACTTGGAATGTGTTTTTCGTGTACTTCAAGTGAATTTCATTTTGAATAATTTCCGTGAATGACTTATTATGAATTAAAGGTTCCAAGTCACTACTACTACATCTTCAGACACAATTTCAGGTGAGCCAGAATCGGATGATGAGGGTTTGGACAGCCGTTTTCTTTCCCCATTCTTTTGCTGTTCAGTCATCTTCTCAGACAATGGATGTGCCATGACTTTTCTCTCTGTTTTTGGGGGTTGGTTTCACAGGTATGTTTGTTTCGTCTTTGTCTCCCGTGTCTTATGGCTTATACCCTTCCCTTTTGACAAAAGCACTTACTGCTCAATATTTTATCCTTCCTCTCTCACCTGACATCAGTTGTCCAACAGTTGTCTTCAGGAGTCAGCATGCTGTGTACCACATGCATGGCGGAGGTTCATGCTTTGGCTTACCATCGTTCAGCATATCCTTTTCTGGATACTCAACTTTTGGAGTCACTCTTTGCCATTGTTGGTTGGACCCTGACACTTCTGTTCATTTTTCACAGGTACAGCTTTCCTGCATTCACCTGACATTTACATCTCTCCTTCGTGACCTTCCTTCCATTCACCTTTTGTCATTGTCTATATGTTATTCCCCTGAGGGGTTTTCAGCAAATGCCCATTCCCTCCTCTTCTCTACATTGTCATGCTTATCATCTTACATTTCCTTACACCTTGGCTCTTTTGTTGTTGGAACCTCTTAGGTAAGAACGGGCTCTTAACTCACGCATCTCCCCCTACCTATTTTTGTAAATTATGCATGGCCCCTTTTTTACACCAAATGTTTTTTTTTTGGATCTTCCTGACTCTTTGGAGTTGAGATTGGAATCTGCCTATTTGCATACGTCTCTCTTCTCTCTAGCCTCTCATTTATCACAACCTTCCCCTGCATGGCTACCTACTTCATCTCCCTTACTACCTCCTTCTTCCTCACAGGTCATGCCTTCACAGAGTTATTGTTCACCACTAACCTGCATGTCACCAATGATATAGGTCTCTGTCATGTTGGATCAGGTCCAGTATGGTCCAGATTACTGCTTTTTGAGAATGTTTGGAACTCATTTACCACCAACCTTTGGGTTCTTAGGTCTAAACAAAAGGACTGTCCCTTCGTTTCTATTCACCACCTCCCCTATCCTCCTTTTCTGTTACCCCCCCCCACCTCAGGATCCTCTGTCCAGCCAGCTTTTTTGTAAGATAATTCAGGATCTTCTACTTCTACTCAAAAGTGCTAAGGAACCAGTAATTCCTACTCTTCCCAGTTTCTGTTCCCATCATTTTGTAGACCCCAGGAAGGCTGGGGATTGGTGTCCTATTATGGATATCTCTCCCATATGAGCCACTGTTTGAAAGTTACTTGGATCACCATAGAGTCTTTCCTGTCTCTTCGATGGGCTTTCACTCCAGGTCTTTGGATGACGATGTTCAACATATCAGGCACTTTCCATCAGGGTCTGGGAGAGAAATACTGGGCTCTGGTGCTCCCCCTAATTCTGGGCCCCTCATCCTCACTTACACCCCCCCCCTTCCCAATTGTATATATTATTTTTTCCCATTGCAAGACTCGCTAAAATGCACCATCAGCATATAAATACTACTTTTTGGAAGGCTTTTTGGTATTATATGTGGGGAAAATATTTGCTTGATTCCGAGCCTTGGTGATTTGCACTGGGTGCACAAACCCCATCTCCCAGGCCCTGCTTACCACTATATTTCCATTTCTCCAGCATCCCGTCATTATATTTGCTTCATCCATAGGGACCATACATATCAGTTTCGAAATGGCCTTAGCCCCGTACAATTTTTATCGGGTTTTGAAAGCCTTCGCCCAACTTCTTCATTCACATGGGCTTTGTTTCCATCATTATATGGACAACTGGCTACTTCTAGTTCCTTAGCATTCTGCCTCTTCTATCAACATGCAGGTTCTTTTCAAGGAAGCTGCGTGGGTGGGTTGGCTGGTCAAGGTGAAGTCCATTTTCATATTGACTCAATACCTCATTCATTTTGGGGTTTTCAACTTAGTTGGGTCCAGCCTTCTCTTTTCTGACTGCATTCCTTGAAGCTTATGATCCAGAACGCATATTCCTCACCTTTCCTTAAAGATTCTTATTCCCTCTTGGTTGTGCCCACATGTGATCTCTTCAGTGGGTCCTTCAGGATTGATGGGACTGCACCAGAGATCCTCCGGATTATCCAGTATTGCTTCCTCATTCCCTCCAGATTAATTTTGCCTGGTGGCTGGATAGGAACCACACAGTGGCTGGTGTCCTTCCTTCTCCATGGTCAGAGGGGCATCTTTTTTTATGGACATTTTTCTGTTGGGCTGGGGGGCATACTACAATGCCCAAGAGATTTTGAGCCATTAGTTTTCAGTCTAGTCAAGTTTTCTCATCAATATTCTGGAATACCTGGCTGTTCATTAGGCAATGGATCATTTCTTGCTGGCTTTGAGGAGCAAAACAGTGATGATCTAATAAAACAACTCAACTGCTATCTCTTACATTACTTGGGAAGGGAGCTTCTGGGCCCACAGGTGTCACATTTCTTTGCTGGCATGTCATATTTCAAGGCCCTTTCAATCTTGTCATGGATTGATTATCTTATTTTGACAAGGTTCTTCCCATGGAGTGGTTTTAGGTGGCTATGCTTTCAGTTGGGTACTCCACGGCTGGAAGCATTTACCACTCATCTGAATACCAAACTCCATATATTTTGGTCTCCTGTTCCTCATCCTTTAACTTTGGTGATTGATGCCCTCAGATCTAAACAGTTATGCCAATCCTCCCCATCCATCTTCTTCCTATCCATTAGCCAAACTGCTCAGGGTTGAGTCCTTCTAGTTGCTCCGTTCTTGCCAGTTCAACCTTGGTTTCCTTTGCTTTTCACTCTTCAGTTATCATTATCTTTCTCTCTCCCCTTCCCTTCTCTGTCAACCTCATTCAGCAGTGCGTCATCCGTACATTCACACCCTTCAACTTCACATGTGGCTTTTCTCTGATTCCTTGTGCGAGGTTCTAGATTTTTTACCTGGGTAGCATTCCTTCTTTTCCACTCCATCTGCACCTTTTCCTTGTCCCAATGTAAGTGACATTTTTTTCACCATTGTTCTAATCATTGGGGATTTATTCCTTCCTCTCCATCTGTCCTTCACCTGTCTGAATTATTTTACCTGGCTTTATGATAACGGTCTTTCTGTTTTGACCATTGCAAGTTATAGAGCTGCATTATCATTTAACTTTCATTTTTTCAATTCTGCCATGTTTTTCCTTTCCTGTTATTTCCTTCTTGTTTTATTCTTTTCATCTCATTGTCCCCTTCGACCTACTTCCTTGCCTGATAGAGATCTTAATGTTGTCCACTATGCCCTTTCTCTACCTCTGTTTGAACTTTTGGCTTCCTGTTCCGTATATCACCTATCCTTGAAAACTTTTTTTTCAATCCTCAATTTTGCTTTCAGATGTCAAAGGTTTGATGTGTTTGCCATTGATGTCTCTTGCATCCTTTACTACCGAACCTGTGATCTCCTTTATCCTGATTGTACCTTCCTACCAAAAACCTCCACTGCATGTGAGGATAATGTTGCCTTCACTCCTATTTCTTTTCCTTCCATTTCACATATATTCCTGTTCTGATCCCAGGTGTCTCCTGTGTCTGTATAGTGCTGTGTGGTTTTATGTGGCTTGTATGGCTACTCTCTGTGGTTCTCATTCCTGTTTATTTATACATTCGAATCTTTCAGTTTCCTGTGTCCTTTCTCCTATTGCTATGTCTGGTTGGGTTTGGCAAATCATTCGTATAGCCTATTGCTGCTTCTGTCTTGATTTCTGTTACTTTTTTTCCATAACGCCGCTCATCAGATTTGTCACCTTACAATGCCTTTTACTGCTCGTCTTCATCATCGTTTGAAAGAGATTATCCAGGCTGGCATATATACCACACCTCATACTTTCCTGTCACATTATCTGCATCGTCTGGTGGTTTCCTACTCAGCCAAATATTGTCTCCTGCATGTCGCCATCCTTCACTCATCAGTTCATCTTTGAGTTGGTTTTTGTTTTCTTCTTTATTTTATAATACAGGAGCTTCCTTTGTGGCTAGTGGTGCCTGTCCATGTTTACTAATTCTTAAATCTGCACTGTGTGACTCTCCATCGCTAACACTTACTGTTGAGATGGGGTGTTCTACAAGACTACATGTAGGTTTGTGCTTGTGGTGTTTTGCTTCATAAATATGTGGAATAACATGAGTAAAGCAGGAAGGGAATGCTGCCCTTCCCTGCTATTCTCTTGATTGTAGATATGGGGTTTGGTCTGCTTTTTAAAATAAGGTTTATGGTTACCCATACTTTCTCTGGTGATGCATTCCTCTGGATTTTCCAATGCATTTTTCTCCCCTCTTCTGGTGGAGTATGGAAGGCCTTGCCACTTACCAGCTCTTAGCTGCTGGGATGGTGGACCATGAAAGCTTCCTCCTGAGTGTGTTTAATTCCACTCAGTTGAGAGTAGGGTGGTGGTGTTTTGCTGGTGTAGTTGGCATGACTATCCTCCTACCACAGATCTGATGTAAGATCCCAGATGCTGTACCATGTGGACTGGATTTTTCTGTCATATTTCTATATGCAGTTCAGCCCTCCGACTGGGAACCCTCCTTCCAACCACTGCCTGGATGTTGGTTAACCGGGCAACTGGTATTGGTTGGAGTTGGACCAGTCAACATAAGTACTCACATGTGAGTGGGCTGGGATCTTCCTCCTACTGTGGACTGGACAATACATTCCCAATTTCACATGGTTTTGGAGTTGACCCTCCACATTGTACTTCCACCTTTCTACCATTATCTGGAGTCCAGTTCCTGGGGTGTATTAGTTTTGGTTGTGCACACACAATGGCTTAGGGTCTTGGAACAGGAGTACTTCCCTTTGATCCAATCTCGGTGCCATTGGTTTTGGACTGGAGTTGACATTTGCTTAATGTCTGTTATGCCCTAGCCACTCTACACCAATAGCACTTTTTTGGTTATGCTTCATTTTCTGACCATTTTGTGACATAATCATTCATCTTGTGTGAAGATATACCTGATTCAGATGTAATGCAGTTGGGAACGTGTGTTTCCTCTACAGTAAGATGTCACAGTCCTTCAGTCCTCTTCTCTGACATTTGCTATTACATGATTTATAACCAATAGAAAGAGAAAATTTTAGTTTACTGACTTGCATATAATTCTAACTCATTCTCATGGCAGATTCTCGCACACAGAGAAATCCCCCACCTCTTCCTCCTCTTGTAAACCTCTAAATTCAACACTAAATGGTAAGAGTCATTGTAAGTGCTTGAAAAGTATAATGGTCTGTTTTTTGATTATTTATGGGTTAAAATTTTTTTGTAATTTTAGAGTTCAACACCTGATCAACAAACAAGTGAGCCACAACAACAACAACAGGCATTTTCATGGGCTGGTGTGATAAAAGGCATAGTTATTAGAGCTCTGATAATTTATTTTATCACCAGTTTTTTCCGTCGACCCCAGACAAGTCCAGATAAGTCTTTTCCTAGCTCACCCAGCACAGCATCTTCCAATATCTTCAACAATGGAACTGTTATGGTAAGCATCCTTCTTGAATGATCTTGTGAATCACTTATTTTAAAATAATACTTGAGGATCCAACAATTAAAAATGTACCAATCATTTTGCCCAAAACAGAACATATGTTTGTTGTGTTGTTTCTGTCGTCTAGTAAACTTTTTTTCAATAGTGGTGCTTATGTTTTATATTTCAAAACTGTTTACAAAGTAATACACTAAACAAATTACAGTTACAGACAAACAGTGTTTAGAGAAAGTATTTACATAAACAAAATCTAACTAAAGTAAAACAGTCTTCTTTCTTGATCACAACAAAACCTGGCTAGTTTGAAGGATTACCCATTAGACTTAAAACTGAACTTTGCTAAACTTACAAAATAATTACTGTTTTCCAAGTAAAAAAGAGAAGCAAAACTATAAATCACCTGTTTAGAATGATACATAATTCTGTCTTTGTTAACAGCTTTCCAAGGTTTCTACTTTGTTAAGCTTTTAGACCAAGATATATTGTTCTGAGGGAAGAAGTTCTTTCAACTTGAAAGCAAATTAAAAACTTTTAAAGTACTGACTACAGTTTGGGTTTTAGTAGCTATGAAAAATACACATTCCTCCACCAAGTAAAAAAGAGAAAATCCTACTGAGAAGCGCACAATGTTTATCTTTGGCCAGTAAGGAAAAAAAAGCAGTTTTATACATATATTTCACACATTCTGATGCAGAACTAAATATTTACATAAATCTGATTATTAAAACAATATATTTCTGGATATTTCCATCCAAAAACTGTTTAACTGACTGATTGTATTATACTCTCATTCTACAGTTTATCATCTTTCAGCAAAGTCCCTAATTTAATGGCTAACTCGTAGAACATCTAAATGCTGACTTTTAAAATAACTATCTACTTGTAATATGTAAACAGCATAAACTAAGCCATCCAGGTTAGTACTGAGTTATGTTCTAGAAGAACAGAGGTTATGTTTAGGCTTTAAATACACTTATTTTGCTTGGCCTGCTTTTTGAGTTAATTTATTGAGTGGAACTCAGCAAGTTGCCTTACATGATGATTATGTAAGAAGTTATAAAGGTCAGAAATTGTGGTTTCCCTTTTATATTATTGATTTGGTGGTGTGGGTCATATGATATTTTAGGAAGGTTTTGTATAATTCCAAGCAGTAGTTCTTGGTAATAACTTGCTTGACATTTTTGAGATTTTAGACATGCCTTCAATTGGTTTTTGTTCAGTAGCCACCAGGATGTGTTGAATTGATATTAAATGTCTGTGTTTACCTGTTGGTTAATTCACATGCCAGCTTTATATATCGTTGTGAAACAAATTAAACAGTTTTGTGTCAGTCTCTAATTTAATGTCAAACCTAAAATTTGATTACTAATTTCTCAAGCAAATGTTATAGTATCTACAGTTACTGTGATTTTAGTAACTTATTTTACTGTTGGGTCTATCTTATCTGAGAATGCTACATACTTATTGGATGAATTAAATTATTTTTGGCTTTAACAAAATCTTTAAAATAAACATTATGGGTATTTTAGTAACATAACTCTTGTATACTTAAATGATAAGGGATTTCCTAGCTGCTAGCCCAGTAGAAGTTTTCATTACAGTTTTATTTAATGGTATTTCTCTACAATAATAAACATTTTGTTTACCATTAAATACAAATAGGTAATGAAAATAAGTACAATTAACCTACTATTTAAAGTACTGTAAAGAAATTTCTGCTTTCCTTATTTTTTGTATTAAATTTTACCATAATAAGTTACTTATATATATATATATACCATTAATTATCAAAGATAGATCAGGGTCTAAAAATTTTACAATTTCAACTGCCATGCTATCAAAAATGCATTTTGTTATACATGTCAAAAAGTAATAAATGTAGTGGTAATATACCACAGCATTTAGCAACACTGCTTGTGGAAAGTGGAAAATTCACCATGAAAAACTGTTTATATTTACTTACAAATAAATTAGCAGTTAAAAAAAAAAATATATATATATATTGTTTTAATAAGTGATGTTCATTTAGTCATAATTAATGAGTTTGATATTAAAATAAATAATTCATTGATTCAAAGTTGTTTTTATGTAACTGTGGATTGACAAGGAGCTGATATATTATCTGTAAAATTCAGCTCTCAAATGTACATTCCCATCAGTGCTGAAATATATAGTGTTTTCCAACAGAAGTTATAAGTATCAGCAATACATAGCAAGGTGAAGAAATGTTGAACAGAAAACAATCTCGAGCATGGACAGCAGAGGAAAAGAAGCAAATATACATGTAAGAATATAACAGTCTTCATTCATACCACAAGTGAAATATATTTCCAGAACTTTACCTAAAGCAACCAGCTTCTGTAATTTGTACTGACTGCAGCTGGCTGCTGGAGTAGGTGGGATACATAGGTATTGTATATATAATATTGATGGTGCATATGTATAGATATTGCAGTTTGCCCCTCAGGCTGAGATGTTTCTCCTACCTACCATGCTCTAAGTAAGTCCTCATGTGTTCTGGCTGGTATCCCTCTTTCTACTGCATCTGGATGAAAAATGCTCAATGCTGCCAAGTTTTGGATCGGAGATGTCATCCCACTGAGACTTTCCTTCTTCCTGCTGTGTCAGTTTGTGGTAGATCAGGTGTTGGTTGGGTTGGAAGTGCACGCAAGTGGAAATGGATTTTGATATGGAAGCTTGTCTTCCCTATTAATTTCCATTTCAAGGTGAAGAGGTAGGTGATCCTCTGCCTACCACAGAACTGTTGTACAATATCAGATACCGCCAGGTGTTGGATGATGCCAAACTACCACAGCGATCTGTTGCATCCTAGCCACTCGACACCCAGGGGCCCCAGTAATCAGTAATATGTATTATGGGATTCATTCATGTTTTTCTGCCTTTTATGTTCATGACACAGTCATAAAAGATCAAAGAGTATACCTGAATCAGATGTTGTGCAGTCTCCAGCTGAGGTGTGATATTTTCTTTTTTTTGTTCCACACCTCATGGTCTCTCTTTGGGTGCTTCCTAAAGAGGGATAATTTTTCACTGGCCCTCCACTAGCTCAATGTGGAATTCTAGTAATTTCGTGAGAAGAGATAAGATGTATCAGAAATTAAAATTTTCATAAACTGAAAGTGTATTTCTGATAGATACTTACCGGTGATATGTGGTGTATGCCCTATGACCAATCTCAAAGTGATTAACGAGTGCAACTGTGGAAAGGGCACTGGAGAGCTGCTGCATAATCATATGCATGTGGATATGCAGAAGCAGGAGGTGGAAGGCTGGTGGCGAGCATTGAAAATTTGCACCAACAGAGGGCAGTACTAATCAAGAAAAGCTATTTTGTGAGGAGAGGTAAATATATCGGAAATACATTTTCAGTTTATGAAAATGTTAACTTTAGCTTGCCATATTGTGAGGTCATTTCATTATATATTACAACTGTGACATGCAGCATATGACTTCTAGTCTTTTCTTGAAAGTATAAAAAGACCGATTGCACCAAGGAGAGATGTTGTTTTTTTGTTTGTTTTGTGTGTGATGTTTTAAGTTGCTGGTGTTAGTTGTTGTAGTGTTTGGCAATTGTGAATATTACCACATGTGCGTACAAATTTGATTTCTTTGGATTTTGTCAGAGATTTCACAGTTAAACATCTGTGAAAGAGACCTAGTGCATTCTATAAAAGTATTCATGTCAATAACCTCAAGAAAATTGCAAGTCAAGTCCTGAGAGGTATACATTTGGTGTCTGGGCTGTGGACTATTAACTCTTTCGAGACGGGTCACAGGTGAAAGGCCATGTCATCTCGTTTGTTGACTTCCATTCAAAATTTTATTGAACTACTATTTTATGAATTTATGTCAGTAAATTTGGTATAAAATTGTAGATTATAATTCAAATTTTAGTACTATATATTACTCAATCTTTTAATTTGTGTGTGTGTCACATGGTATGTTGAATGCAGCACTCATTCAAATTAGATTTTTGTGAAATTAAAAATACTAAGTCTATAGTTTCGTACAAATTAGAAACTTAAATTACCAATATTGATAAGCTAGAATATAAAATAAGAGCCTCTTATCTTTTCTATTTGCTAAGATTTTGCTCATGTAATAAATCAAACACAGTGGCACCCCACCCACTTCTTTTCATTTTTGGAAATTCTCCCTTATATACACTTCTATATATGACATGAAAAACCAATCGGAAGCTCAGAATGTCCCCCTAGTGGCTTTCTCAGCCATTTTAAATTCTTAGGATGCCATTTCTTTCTTTTGAACCAAGATTTCAAGGAGGTAGGTTGTGTCTTTAGTCTGCTTGAAATTTCATATTTTATTACATTAAAATACATCTTAGTTACTACATTTGATAAATTATAGTAGAAATCTATGGTATTGATGTAGTAACTTATGATTTTTTAGTTATTCAACTGTATATATATAAAATGTAAAACAAATTTTTTGGTTTCTTATTCTCCACATGCAAAAGTTTTAAAGACTTAACAACCTACTTTAAGCAGCAACCGAGTACAAAGGTTGTAACAAGAAGAGATAATTGTTTGCTTTACTTCTTTATTTACTGTTCTATGTTTTAAAAAAAATAAGTTTAATAACTTATTTCAAAATAGCAATAATCTATTTATGTATATAATGTATAATAATTGAAATGTAACTGTATTTTTCCAAATACTAGTCTACTAAAACACAGCCAAGACAAATTACTTTGTATGGACCAAAGGTCACCTTTATGTTATTTTATACGCTAACATGAGTGCACGTGAACCGCGTCATTGTAACTTCTGTTTTGTTAGCCAGGCATGGGTGAAGGGTCAATATAATAAAAATAATAAATATATATAAATGTATAATGTTATGAGATTTAAGCTATTTCGTCTAAACATTTATGTTTTTGTGTTATAATTTGTTTTCATTCAAGAATGAAAGAGGCATAATTTATGTTTATTTCCTAATTTTTTATGGTGGTTATGAGATCAGTCAAATCTACCAAAAATTGCAGATAAAATATAAAAAAATTTAAAGAAACACTTCATAACTATCTGGACATTATAAAGATCTCGCATGTGAAATTTGAAAATTTTCTGATGCATAAAAGAATTTTTAATTTTAAAATGAAAATTACATTGCATGATAGATGGGCAACGTGTGAAAAGAAAAAAAGCATGTGAAAAACATTGCTTTACAAACCGTAAGACTTAATATAAAAAAAATTGATATTTTGCATATGAAAGTATTATAATGTTTACTGATAATCTGCCAAATTTGTTAACATTCACTCACTAATTTAAAAGTTATAGCATGAAAACTTTTACAAAATTCATAATTGAAGAACACAGTACTTTTCAAAACTCAAAGTTCTAATAATTTGAAACTCGCCAACCCCTCCCCTAAGAAGTTTTTCATTTTAATATTCTAAAGAACCATAAATCTCAATCCTTAGGCCAAAAGTTAAAAAACAAAAAATCAGCTGCAATAGATTCACACAAACCTTTGCATTGCTTTTGTATTGGGCCATAACTGTTTTCAGTCGGAGTCAAATGTACACCTTCAGTATTAATAACTGCTACATTCAAACCTTTAAATGATGAAGATCGTTAACCAATATAATATTTCATTACAAAAATAACTATTGTTGGCATACATAACTAGCTACATTTATTTCCTCAATGTAGATAATAATCTTATAACCAGAATAAATACATTGTTGCAAGTAACTTTACACTTACAAATACACAATTGCAAATTTCCAACAGAAACTAGAACTAGCCCAATTCATAGCTGAAGTGGTAATTTTAGGCCGGCAATAAGTTCTTACAGAAACCATTGTAATGCCTGCTTGAAGAATTACATTTAAAAAGGAACAATTGCAGTAACCCCAAATACTCTAAAAAAAAAGAAAAAAAACTATTTTCCAATTCAAGTACATTTTATTTGAATTCAGAATGTTTATTCAATACAGTTAATTCCTGTTAACTGCAAAAAGTGATATTTACAAGAAGGTCCAAAGCAAAAGGACAGGAAAACTTGCAAGTTTACATACAACTTTAAATGTACCTAACATCAAGGCAAGTTGACCTATATTGTTTTTTATTCAATGTTCAATCAGAGAATACAACCATTAGCCATACAGAAATCCTGTAACAAATAAATTCATCTAAGCTTTACAAGTTAATGATCAGAAGTACAGAAGGTGGGAATCACATTATTGACAGTGTGATTATGTTATTCATCTTTTGTCAAAGATATTTACTGTTAAATATAAAGAGCCATGGTTATTATGGAAAAGGTTGGTGATACATTTTTATCAAAAATCTTGAAATATTGGTTTTATTTTTGCCATATTAGCCTAACATTAGTTTTTGACAAAGTGATGAACAGAGTGGATGAGCCCTGTTTATTCTTAACATGAAATTCACCTTTCACTCAGAGTGACTCACTAAAGGCTTCAGAAATTCAGAAAAATCTTTAGTAAAAATACTTTATTGAAAAATCTGACATTTTGTTTACAACAGACTTGTAATGTTTACTAAAAGCTTGCCAAATTTCATAAGATATGCAAAGTAATTCATAATTATAGTAAACATTATTATGTATAGCTTCACAGGCATATGGTTGGTCAATTTGACTGAGCAAGTGAACAGATTAATATTAATGAAGGAATATTCTTCAGTTGAGACCACTAAGATATTCCTAGTCTGTGAGGTAACAACCGTGGTTATTTCATTCAAAATGGTAAAACTGTTCTAGTAGTTTTGATTTATAAGTTTGATTTGTACAATTAATTTCTACATTTTTGCAGATATTGCTGAGTTTTATCTCAAAATTATTTTCTGGACAAGGTGTTCATTATATACGAATTTTGTGTTATCAACATCTAGTTAGAGTATTACAACATGATTTTTATGTTGTGTGTGATTGAAATGCTATCTATGAGATGAGGCATGATTTTACTTATTCAAGACATATTTTATTTGTATCAGAAACAAAGTAGAGTTAATGATATTTGGCCCATTAGAGCCAGGGGCAGTTTCAGTCAGAGATATAGAGAGAAACAATTAGGCAGCTGAACCATAGTAGGAAATATTGCATTCCTGAGATGGTGTATGGCCAGACCTGGATTTCTGTGACACCAACATATATCCAACTTTCAGCACAATAATCTTAGGTATTGGCACTGTGAAGCCTGGTGAATTCAACATCCAAGGTTCTGTGTCAGCACCCAGCAAGGATGGTGCATGCATTCACTAGTACTCATCATATTTTGTTCTGCAACCACTCTGCTTCATCATCAACACAATGTTGTTCTAACTGAAATTTTAATTTTTCTGTGGGTAAGACTAAACATTATGAAATTTGATTTGTCAGTGGAGCAATGACTCTTGTGAGCTTCCTGACAGTTTAGTGCACATGCAAGAGGGATACTGAGAGCCACCTAACAGACCTGAACATCTTCTGCTCAATTAATCGTAGATGTATTGCAAATATCAGGCCTTACCCAGTGTAAAGTTAACATTTGTATACATGTGAATACTACAACTTGATGTGAAGTATGTTTTTTATCGTGATTTTGTATTTCAAATTTAGTTTTATATCATTTCATACTGTTTTTAATTCATAGTTTTTGTGTGTGTGTGGAAATTTATTTGCTTTCAGTTAAGTTGAACTTAAGTTTCTGATTTATTTGTTTAAATGTTTTTTGTAATTTTTGCATATATATGTGCTGTCACTAATTTCATTTCACTGATGTTTACTTTGATTTTTAACTTGAATTGTAATTTAATTTTATTTTGAGTTTTATTTCTTTTTTGTAAATAAATTTTGGAACTATTATGTTTACCTTTATTGTCATACATTAATCATCTCCCTCAGTTCACATGTAAGTTATTACTTGAATTTCACATTCTGATTTGGCTTGTAATTGTTTAATTTTACAGTTTAAGTGTGGTAAGACACCAAGATGAGGAATCAGGGAGAGTGATGATAGATATTAATATCATTACATTTACACTTTCAAAAGTAGTGTAGCATATATCTTTATTTTGCATATTCAGATAGCTTTTCTAAATTTTTATTATAGTTCTGCATGTAACTATCATCTTAATGTTAAACCAGATGTACAAATGTTGAAACATATACTAATCCTTTACCCATAAGTAAAGGTTACATACTTTGTTGACTGGTCCATGGAGGTTTGTACCATCTTGGCCCTCTTAGCATCTCTGCCCCATGGGATGGGATTAAATTCATTTCTGTGGGTGATACAGGGATTTGTGCAAGTTAGTATTGGTTGATTGTTTATTTTTCTCGTATTCACTTGGAGTAATTATTAACATAGGTCTCACATACGGTTGAGTGTGGTATCTTCATGATTCCAGATCTCAATCTTTTTTTTGTCAATCCTATCATGGTCTGGTGTAGATAGTTGATCTTGCTCTCCTTCAAAACAGCCACAACAAAATTGCACAATGAAATAAAGAAGTTGGCCAATAAGTTAGACTTGCACTGTGAATAAAGATACCTTTTATTTGTTCACTTGTGTTATCTTGTTCTTATCTGCACTTTGTTTGAAATATTACTTAGCATAACACTTCCAGAACCTGCATTTTTGGCAGATAGTTATAACTTTCTGTAGGACATCAGTGTACCTGAATACCACATTCAAGTAAGTAATTGTGTTACACTAGTTCCTTCAGTCTTAGTTTGTTTTTGCTATCAGTAAAAACTTGTTTAAAAGAAAAAATAAATAGAAGAAGAATAAATGAATAGCAACATGTACACGTGTGGACTAGTTAGTAAACCCTGCTATTTGTGATTATCTTTAGAACATAATGGTAGGAAATTATTTTGAAAATTCCTTTTTAGAGAGGCTAACATTGTCACTTAACAGAGTTTATATTTGTTGTTTCATTGTTTATACATTTTACTGGGTTATTTAAATTTTTTATTTTTATCATTTTTTTTCTGATTGTTTCACTGTGTGTGTGTGACAGTGTGTTAAGTTTTTATGCATTGGTCTCAGTTTTATTTTCAGGTGTGTAAAGCCAGTTATCTAGTTATTTCTTTATTTAATTGTGTTGTTTTTCCAGTATACAAAGTATTCAGTCAGGGCCTGCTAACTGGAAGTTCAAAGGATACCACATTTTTGAGTGTGCATCTGATTATTTCTTCAAACTCTGACTGACAAAAAAGTGCACAGCAAATCTTCATTTACACATGACTAAATGATGAACAGTTGATAACACAGGACAAGATAAAATAGGTTCAAGTGGGGTCTGTAGTGAATGTGTTGGACTGGCAAGAGAGAAAAGGGAATGGAAACCTTAATAAGCTTTCTCTCATCAGTCAAGTGTGTGCCCTCCTTCCCCCATAAGGTAAATGAAAACTAAAATCTAAAATGAAAGCAAGCCCAAAGTTAAAATATAAATCAAAACAAAGTCTTGCACCAAAAGTTAAAGCAAAAAACTTAAGTGAAAACAAAGTTAAAATTATGGTGGACAAGCATGCTTTGGCTTACCATAGTTCTGAGTTTCCTTTTCTTGATTCTCAGATTTTGGAACCACTGATTCAGGCATGAGGGCTTAGATTCTTCTGCTAACCTTTGTTGTTTTTCTCTGCCCAGTTCTCTCGTCTTACCTTTATGACTCTCCTACGTTATCTTTCATCTCTTTTCTGTAGCTATCCACTTTTCCCCTGAGGGTTTTTTTGGAATAAATGTGTTTCCTTCATTTCTCCATGTTGGTGTATTTATCTTCTTCAGCTTTGTCCCTCCATATGTGGTTTCTTTGTTGTTGGGATATCCTTGGCAGGGACACCTTTTGTTACATACATGTTTGCCTGCTTTTTACCTGTGTGACTTTTACCTGTTTCCCTTTCTGCACCAGTCTGTTTTTGGAGATGTCCCTGACACTTCAGAGACTCGTACGGAGGTGATGTGCCAACATTCTTGTATTGTTTCTTGTCTTTTCCAATCCTCTCCTATTCCTATTCTTGTTTCTCAACCTCTGGCTTCTTCTTCTCTCCTTGTATTAATGTGTTTTAGCTTCTAGTCATTAGATCTCCCATCATTTTCTTTTCAGATGTCAGCATCATTGGTAACTAACCCTTTGGTTCTGGCCAGCAATGGGGGCATGGTTGGCCAAATTCACTCTTCTGTGGCCCTCTTCAATACAGATCATGTGTTCTTCAGTGTGAGCAGAAGGACTGATTCTTCATTTTTCCACTCGTCATCAGGATCCAATTTCTTGCCAACATCTTTCTGAAGCAGTAAAATCAGATAGGTATCTCTCTCACTTCTATGGGATTTTATTCCCATCTGTTTGTTTTCCCTAAGAAAATGGGTGTTGGTATCCAATTATTGATCTCTTGAACTTCAACTGCTTCATCAAACTCCGTCATTTCACCATTGAGTTTTCTTAACCTCAGATGGTCATTCACTTCAGGTCTTTAAATGACCAAGGTTGATGTCTCAGATGCCTACCTTCATATCCCCATTTCTCCTGCATCCAAGCATTACCTTTGGTTTGTGCATGGGGTTCAGATGTTTCAGTTTTGTGCTCTTTCATTCGGTCTGGCATTGGTTCCATATATTTTGTGTTGCATAGTCAGAGCCTTTGCTCAGCATATTCATGACCTGGGACTGTGGTTTCAACATTATGTGGATGACTGGCTCTTTTTGGCACATTTCCAGTAAGCCTCTTGTAACCGTACCCATCTCCTCCTTTAGGAGGCAGCTCATTTGGGGTGGCTTGTCACACCTCACCATCACTCAGTATCTTATTCACCTGTTTTTCAACTCTTACCTCAGCAGGGCCCAGTCTTCTCTGTGTTTGAGGGATATGGAATGCCTGGTATTCACAGCCAGGACTTCTCTCTCTGCACATGAGGTTCTCTCTCTTGGGATCATGAACACGTGTTGTCTTCAATGAGTGTTGCACGATCAAAGGAACCTTGTTTGGGATTCCTTGGACTCTTCCGTTTTTATGGTTTGTCTGAGCAATAATGATTTTATAGAGTAATTTACATTTAATTTCATACTTTTTTGAGGGATGGTGGATAAAATAGGAATGATGACATGCTAAGAGAAAATGTGTCACATGGGTCACACTAGTGGAAATTCAGAATTTTTTTTTAATATTGCTTTGTAGAATTAAGAACTTAAAACTTGTATACTATTAAAATAGTAGTATTATCTAAGATTTTATACTATTATAATTGGTATAACATAAACAAAAAGTAGTTTAATAAAATTTTGAATGTAAGACACTAAAACCTTGTCATGCACAGTAAAGGATACTCGTGTTGATAGCGTTAAATGTAAAGATAAATGACCTGTACAGTTCAGTAAAGTAAGCCTAGTTACGTTGCATAAATCATACAAGACTGTGTAGACTACTTTAACTATCACTAAATAATACTGTATTTCATATTAAAGATGACTAGACAATGATGGAACATAGTTGCTGCCAGCTTTCAGAACAGTGGTTGCATTTAAGTTGTGGATATGTCCTTTTTTTTTAATATTATACTTCTGGAAAATTGCCAATCAGAATTTTTGTAATCAATATGGTATTTAAATAATTGAACAGTAATTTTGTTGTAACCTTTTAATTTGTTGCCTCTATCAAGGTCATAAACTAAAGATATTTTGTTTTATAAATAGAAAGCAACAAAATGAAACTTTCCATGCTATGAAATATCTAACAGATTGTCCATAATAAGGTAGAAATATCATATATCAAGTATGCTAATTTAAAATGGGATTTACTCGTTGTCCCGACTAGCCTAATGAGCCGTGGTATATACATTGAGTCTTGTTGGAAGGGTACATATCAGATATAGTATAGTACACATTTTTATACAGTCTTTTTTTTTACTTTCACTCCTAAGTTCTTAGATTATATAAATATTTTCTGTGATACAGAAATATGAAATGTGAGGCTTCTTATATATTTTTTGAAATTAAAAAGTTAAAATTTAAATAACACAAAAATTCTAATTATGAACTACTTTTTCATATCAAGTTTATTGCCATATGTTGAGGAAATAGTTGTGTGATTTACATTTTTAATGTATCATTGTAAAAGGTCGTTATATACTTACTTTGACACAGTTGTATGGAAAGAGATAAATGGAAAAAAATTAAATTATAATTAATGCTTGTTGAGTCAGTAAGTCACAGTAACTGTCTTTGTGGGGAAATAATATTTCAAGAATTTCTCTAATTAACTTTAGAATTGAATTACTCATATTATTGGACAGATTTGTTTTGTTAGGAACTCATTTCTTTAACCAAATGGTTTTATGTATTATTTACATTCAGCTGATTGTTGTGCTATTTATACATCTGATATGAAATCACTTCCAGTATTTCTTATATTCTTTAGTTACTAAAACAAGTTTTCCAAGTTCATAAACTCAGAAATTTTCACATATACAGTGGACAATTTTAAGGATTTTTTTTTTGGTTTGTCCAGATGATAACTTGGGGATTGTTCTCCAAAGAATTGGGTTGACCTGACTTTTCATTGGTCTTTTTCCCCTGTTTTTTTTAAATTTTTTATGAAATGCCACACAATAACAAATTTTTCTAGACTAGAACTAACTCCAAAGGTCTCCATCAATTTGACCTATCTTATCACAACAACAAAGTACAAAATAAATCTAAATTACTTTTTTTCTTTTTAGAATGACTGCACATTGTTACAGACAATCACACTATTAATTTTTACACCCCAAGCTAAAACAATTAGATACTCTCAGTCATTTAGATTTGTTGTTTTACTGCCTCAGACTAGTATCAAATTTAGCATAACTGGGTGAACTTCCTGTAATCACGGCATCAAGTTACAAGCACACGTGATCAAATTATGACAGTGTTTAACTCCTAACAGATGCTTCTGGTTGATTGTGTTATGGATTGTATTCATTTGATTTTTCATATCTAACATAATAAGTTTGTAATCTCACATTTTAATCACTCTTATACAAGAAATGAAAAATATACATTCAGAAATGTAGTACTCTGATATGGCTCCTGTTGTCAAAGTTTTGACCAAAGTTAACCTTATGTTCGGAGGGATTTTAATTAGCACAATACTGAATTATTTATTTCAATATAGTTATTGCAGTTTTAGTGGCTTTTTAACTAAGCTGTAAATTACAATAACTTCTTTTCCTGGTCAATATGATATCGTTAACAGCCAGTAGGAAATTGGCATAAAAGTAGCTCCTATAACATTGATAGGACATTTAACCTTACAATTAATTCAGAAATTTTCAAATCTCCCATTTTTATTGGTGATAAATAATCAAGGTGCAAGCATTGGAGAGATTTACTGACACATGGTGGGAAAGCCCTACATTAAGTGTTTTTTTTTTTACGTTTTCCAGTAGACTATTCAGGCTGATATTTGCAGTTGCCCAATAAGATGTTAGTTCTCCATTGACAACTGTTAAAAAATGACACCTGATACATACATAAATATCTGTATGTCAGTGTGTGTACTTTTAACAGTAGGATTTTAGTCAAAAAATTTAGCTAAGTTATTTTCCTTCTAGCTCTCACTTATTTTGGAGCAGTCCCCTATGGTGTTAATTGTACTTTTTTGTGAGAAATTTTGTTCTAAAGTAGAATATAGTATGTAAAAGTAGGTCAGATTTTACTTTGAAAATTTAACTACCCTCATTTTTCTATTAAGTAGCTATCAGTACATGGATAGAATATATGCAGTGAAAGGGGTGACATTTTATGATATTGTATATAATACTATGCTCTCTTAGGCTGGAACATGATCTCAACAAAATCAACTGTCTTCAATTCAGTGCTCGCTACTGAATGTTTTTGTGAATAAAGACTTTCAATTTGTTCACATTGTGTCAAGTCTTTTTCTTACTCTTCAAATAACATCAAAGTGCCAAATTTCTCATGTTATGTTTATCACACACATGACCTAGAGCTGTATATTTTTTAGTGTAGGGGCATGAAGATCCTAGATCTTACATGATTCGCCAACAGAAAAGACAGATGTCTATTTCAAAATATGACCGTGAAATGGCAGCTATTTTCCCAGTAAGAGAACATGCCTAATTGCTAATTGTTAGAAGATTCAAGTCTTGTGTGCACTAGAGTAATGAAAGTTCATCTGTTTATCTGTGCATCCAAACTGAACTGAAAGAAAGCAGATTTATGTACTTGCTAAGTGGGTTACTTAACATATGGATTTGTTCTATTCCACACTCCAAACTCAATTAGAAATCGGGTTTATTTTGTAAAATCTTTCATGATTGAACATCTATTTATTTATTGATACTATCTGAAATGTAAGTCAGTGTACTTGAGAATGAATAATATATATATATATATATATATACTAACCCTATTCTATTAAAGATGTCTTTATATTTACTACAGACGTACCTTCCAGTACAATAGTAACGTTTTTAGACAAAAAACTATAGTTTATTTTTTTTTATTT
>NW_013668209.1:98807-104819 GCF_000517525.1 Limulus polyphemus
TGTTCTATTCCACACTCCAAACTCAATTAGAAATCGGGTTTATTTTGTAAAATCTTTCATGATTGAACATCTATTTATTTATTGATACTATCTGAAATGTAAGTCAGTGTACTTGAGAATGAATAATATATATATATATATATATATATATATATAACCCCATTTCATTAAAGAGCTTTATATTTAACTACAGAGTACCTTCCAGTCAATGAACGTTTTTAGCAAAAAACATGATTTTTTTTATTTTCAGGATATGTATATCTATGTTAGTGAAGATGAAAATCAGCCAGTATTCAACAATTCTGAACAGTTGGTGTGGTTAGAGAAAGGATTAGTGTATGGTGACTGGTATGGAGGATCTAATGGTGATGGGACTTCTACACATGAAACAAAAATTGTGGCTTCCAGTGTGAGTATTGTTTTTTTGTGCAATAAACATTAATTTGAATAATTCATATATTTTCAAGTGTAGCTTTTAAGAACAAAATTCAAAATACTAGAATAAGATGTATTAGGTGGCAATTGTGTTTGGTTCCTACAATGTTTGAAATACTTAATGGGTCTACATATTTTCATTAAAATTATCTTTTGCAAAGTGTGGTTTTAACCTTACCTTAAATGTATGGGAAAAGAGGATTGTAAACTTTTCCTTAATTTTGAAATATTTTCAACTTAAACCCTGGCCTGGTTGATTTTTTACTTTATTATACCTCTATATATAATTTAAGGACAACCGAGGACTTGCTGGCCTATCTGGGCCATTCCATCCACCAAATAAACATTGAAATTAAAATAAAACACTCAAAGCTAACCCTTATTATTCAAATATTTATCAAGCATTCCCTTAAACTCCTTAAATAAACTGCATCCACTACATCTAAAGACTCTCCAAGAAGTTGTCTAGTGGCTCAAGTCTATGCAAAATGCAACTGCAACATGTATCCCTATACCTTGTGACATTCTGCTGCAGATTTAACCCAATAACTTTATATTCTTCCAGGTGTATGCATCTTCTGTATTTTAGAAGGAAATAAGATCCTCCCCCAAATGAAAAATATATATCAGCCACACAATAATATAGAAGGTGGCAGATGACACCTGTCTGTACTGATTTAGTTATGGTTATGATGTGAAACAGGTAACTTTGCCACTGTTTAACTCTCTTATTATGGGCTTAGTCAATTTGGCTGAGTTTGTGACCTCAAATTAACCTTAAAAGATGCTATACTATAACTTCTAATATCTTTTGTGTATCGTCATGAAATTTTGCAAGCATTCAGTAAAGGTTATAAGTCTTTTATAGTCAGAAAATTAAATGTTTATATATAGTATTTTTACTAAAAATTTCTGTGAATATTTGGAGTCAGTGTTGATTGCTTCAAGTGCAAAGTGATTTTCATATTAAGATTAAAAATACATTTCTTCGTCTGAAAATTTTCAAGTTTCATTTGCATAATCTTTTAACCTCCTCAGTAAATTTCAGACGTTTTTTTAGTAAAACTTTATATTTTATGTTATTTTCTCTACCCTAACTGTTTACAGGGTTGGTCAACTTGATCAACCTCATAACCACCATAAAAAGAATACGAATTAAACTTAAATTACCTTTTTTTCTTTCTAGAATGACTGCAAATTGTAACAGGAAATTACATTTGCTTATCCTAAATTGCTTAAAGCTCATAACAGTATACATCTTGCTTACTTAAATTTTACTTTTTTATTGCCATTTGAACCATGTCTAAATAATAATTCCACTACACAAGTTGTAAATCACTTGACAAATGTGTAGCTCACATTACCATACAGAATTATGTAACACATAAGCTACTCAGAAGCTGCTTACAAGCATACCTGGTGAAAAATTTTTATTATTTTTCTTTATCTTACCTTATTTAACCTAATAAGTTTCTGACTTTTACATTTTAGTTCCTGGGAATAAAGTTTGCACTGGAGGGAAAGTAGACAATTGTCTGTACAGAAAACAATGTAATATAATATGTCATTTGACAGATTAAAACTTTGACTTTCTGTTGGTTATCTATATAAATATAATAGTTCTGTCTTTTGTCCATTGTATGTCTATGTAACTACTTTGCAGGGTATGGATGGATCTTCACCAAAATTGGTATGGAGGTTCATTAGGTCCATGGGGAGATACATAAAAATTTTCAGTTTTACATTTTGCTTTTTGCAGTTTTTACCACTACTTTGCCACCTGTTAATAGATCTTCATCAAATTGTATATAGAAGTTCATTGGGGAGATACATTCAAATTTGCAGTTTCACATTTTATGTTTTGCAGTTTTTATGAACAGTTTTTGCATTTTTTACAATTACATATAAGGGAAGCAACTTTTTGTGTCCTAAGATAACCTTAAATTAATTCTGAATTTACATAACTTCCAGCCAGAGGACAGGTACTCCAGCTAGTAAATAACATAGCATTAAATGTCAGAGAGAACTATTGGCAATTTGTGAAAGAGAGGATATGACAGGTGGGTGTGGCAAGTGAGTCTGAATTTCTTGTTAATAGCTCCCAAAACAAGTAAGATGGAAGGCTATGAAAATTATGATTTGCCTGAGTAATAACTATATTATAATAAGTAATTTATGTTGAATTCCATTCTTCTTGGAGGGGTGGTAAATAAATTAGAGAAGGGAGAAGATCTAAAAAGCAAATGTCACAATTCTCATACTAGGGAAGACTGAGGATTTTTAAAAATATTTCCTTATAAAATTAAGAACTTAAAACTTATATATATTATTAAAATTTTATTAACTATGTTTTGCTGCCAAGTTTATTCGTATATCATGGTAATAAAGTAATTTAATTAAATTTTGAAAGTAACTCTTAAAAAGTTCTGACATACACACTTTGATCTGCCCGTAGTGAGAGGGTTAATTGAATAATGAAAGACAAGTTTTCTCTCATCAAGCATTTCAGGAACTCGGGGAGAGGTGGTGAAATGCTTGTTGCCGAGCTTACATGTTCTGATGCCCAATGCCTAGAGCACCCGGAGGATGAACAACTCAATAGGTGGAATGCATAAGTCAGTGAATTGCACTTTAAATTTGAACCAGTGGAGAACTGAAAGATCTGTAAGGCTGAGTTCAAAGCTTGAAGGCCCCATAAGAACTTGGGCACTTATGCAGACAATATAAGATACTGCATGGGAAGGCTTTACCAAGCATATGTCTGATAACTGGGATAAGATACTCATTAATAAGTTCATTTAGGGATCATTGGTTAAACTAATTTTAAACCTTTTAAGCTCCATTAATACTTCATTTATTGTAGAAGTAATCTCTATAATAATATGGTTTTAAGTGGTCATATCAAACTATATACTTACTTATTTCTGTTTGGCTCTGTTTTTGTCAAACATTCCTGGAGTGAAGTCATTATCATTCCAAAGTGGCATATGTGGCCACTTATTACATAAATACATGCACAGTAAAACATGCACCACACAGGCTTCTTTGGAGCAACAGGGATATTGCCAGTGCTCAAATTGAGAAGGTGTTAAGAAATGTGATAATTCAGCATTTAGAGAGTGCTTGGTAATCCCCAATGGTGGTTGCCAGAAATATGGAAGGAATGCCATGGCTCTCCTACAGTCTACGCAGATGAACATGGAAGCATGCATTGATGCTTGTCTACTCCCACTTAAAAAAGAATGTCTAGATATTTATAGAAAGGTGCATATTGGTTCATTACAACCCTAAGAAAGCCTATAGGATCCATGATGGCTCCCAAGGCTCAACAACAGCACTGACCATCAGATTCACTGCAGCATATCCTGTGAGGCATCTTGGTATAGCTGCCATGGGCCATATGGAACAACTGAAGGTACCAAATGCATGAGGGAAGGAGGCCTGCTTCTACTGTGGCACACCTGGTTATATCATAGTCTGTTGCAAAACAAGACTAATGGATGCGAGTACTGTTGAGATTAATGAAGAGCTATAGCAGCAGCATTATCTTCTTTGAACAGTTTAACTACTCTACAAAGTTGATAAACCTCCTAACGAAGACAATCTCCTAGGTCTGAAGAGTATATCTGAACCAAGTTAATTTCAGCTGATCAAATCTCATTATCAGTCAGTTTATCCAATTGACCAAAAAAATAAATCTCTCATATCTCACCATATGTGTTGATACTTTTGCACAAGGTCTGAAGCAACATTTATAGGAAGGAAGCTGACAGCTCAGAACCTTTCTATCAAAGTCCATTTAACATTAAACACCTGGTGATAATCAAGTGGATTCAAGAACATTACTGCACCAAACCTGTATCTTTTGCTTATGATATTTGATGCACAAGAGTGATGTGCAGTATCTTTTTCAAATTCATCAAATCGATCATGCTGTGACTGCACAAAGGTTTCAAGAGATTCCAGCAATATGATAAGATCCATCTTTTCATTTTACAATTGCTTGTTGGTACTGTTGAATCTTTCCAAAATAATGTACCAAAAAATAGCAAAATATCTCTTTTTGAACATACACATTGTGTTATAAAGGGCAGTCACAGTGTTGCAGACATATCCTTTTTTATTCACATCTATCTTGAATCTCAGTATAACCAGATTTTACTGTTTTTGTTGCATCTGCATGAACTGACCAGTGAATACCACTGAGGCATTTTGACATAAGCAATCTTTTTGGGACTAGTTTAGCTTTGAGCATATCATAGCAAACAGTCAAATTTGTGAAAAAGATGATACAACTGTTCCACAAAATCAAAGAATGCTACAACTGTGCAATAGTAATCAACTGCAGCCTGCCCAACTAAGTTTATAGAATGTGCACAACAAGGCACATATATTGATAGTGGATTTTTCTCACAAATTATGGATTGCAATCCATTATATTTTGCACTCATGTTAGATGCATTGTCATTTTACTGTCCATGACAGTATGAAATGTTAATATCTATTTCTTCAAGAGATTACAAAAATGGAATCAGCCATTCGCTGTTCTGTATGACCATGGTTCTCCATTAAGATAAAGTGTAGTTATTTGGTCTGTGTGGCTATTATCAGGTTTGGAGTCAAGTGATAGTGAATATTATCTTGATGTGATCAACAATGGTAATCAAAACTTTCTCACCCATTAATTTTATAACTTCTTCATATGTGGTTGAGGACAGTTTACATGGCCAGTGTCTTTGTTTGCATGCTTTTGAATATGATCTGCAAGGAATGTATCATATTCAGAAAGTAACTTAAGGATACTGAGGTAATTGCCATTTTTTGGTGATCCAGTGAGTTCATTATCCCCACAAAATACTATACCATGCTTAGCCATAAACTTAACAACTCTCAGCTGTTAATGAAGTCATAATTATGGGTGATTTTAATTTCAGGTATATAGATTGGGAAATTCTAGAATCAAACCATGAGGGAGAAAGGTTTTTGGAAACTGTTCAGGATGGCTTTCTTCACTAGTTAGTTAAGGAACAAACAAGAAACAATGCTATTTTAGACTTGTTGCTAACTTCAAACACAGAAATGATTGAGAGGGTGGAAGTTGGGGAACATCTGGGTGCAAGTGATCATTGCTCTATTAGGTTCGATGTTTTGCTGCATATGGAGATAAGGAATAATGATATTTTGGTTACAAATTTCGAAAAAGCTAATTTTGAAGGGATGCGACAAGAGTTATATGTTGTGAAGTGGGCAGTTGATTTATTTGGAGACACTGATCAGATGTGGAAAATTTTTAAAGATAAACATATTCTTAATAGAAAGAAAAGGGTAGGTACAAGTAAAAAGCTAGGTTGGCTCACAAAGAGTTTGAGAAATAAAATTAAAGAAAAGCATCATAAATTTAAGAAATTTAAATTGACTGGTATGACAGGAGACTTAGAAGATTTTAGAAGATCAAGAAAGTTGGTGAAATAGGAAGTTAGGACATCAAATAGTATGTATGAGAAAAAGTTGGCTGAAAATGTAAGAATTAACAGTAAGGATTTCTTTAAATACATTAAAGGGAAACAAAATGTTAGG
>NW_013668209.1:105604-114209 GCF_000517525.1 Limulus polyphemus
TGAAAGCAGAGGGTTGTTACAAATGGAGTTCAGTCAAACTGGATTAATGTCACAAATGGGGTATCTTAGAACCTTTGCTCATTTTTGATTTACATCAATGACATAGACGAAGGGATAGTCAATAAATTGCTTAAATTTGCAGATGATATTAAGGTTTTGGGTGTTTCTAGCTGTGAAGAGGATGCTGCTGATTTACGAAAGGATTTAGATCATTTAGTGAGTTGGGCAAATGAATGGGAGATGACTTTTAATTATAATAGCTGCAAGATAATGCATGTGGGTTATCATAATTTGAATTATAAGTGTAATTTGGATGGGAATAACCTTAATGGTGTTATGAAGGAAAGGGATCTTGGTGTAATAGTCGATCAGTCTCTAAAGCCATCCGAGCAGTGTGCTGTTGCTAGTGGTAGGTCAAATAGGATTTTAGGTTGTATCTATAGAAATATTGAATACAAGAGGTTATACTTTCATTGTACAGGTTGCTGGTTAGGCCACATTTGGAATATTGTGTTCATTCTTGGGCTCCTTACCTTAAGAAGGACATTGAATTATTACAAAGGGTTCAGAGGAAGGTTACTAGAATGCTGCTGGAGATGGAAGGGTTGACATATTAGGAGAGATTATAATCTCTCAAATTGTTTTCTCTTCAAAAAATAAGAGTTAGGGTTAATCTGATTGAGGTGTTTAAGATTGTAAAGGGAATTGATAGTGTTGGCATATCATCTTTTTTTTTCATATTTAGGACTAGGGGACAAAAATATTAATTTTGGCAAGGTAGGAGTCATTTTCAGCTAAGACAGTTTTATTTTTCTAACAGGGTGGTTGGCCTTTGGAATGGGTTGCCTTCAGATGTTGTAGAGGCAGTAAATTTAAGTGCATTTAAGAAAAAGCTTGATAAATATGTGAATGAAAAGGACTGGGTTTAAAATTTTTTTTAATCATTTTAATTTAGTTTTGAGGATGGAACAATAAGTCCCATGTTGTCCCAAAATATTATGTTATGTTATAACCCATTTTAAAACATTTGCCAGTAATTTGTCAATTCATCTTTGTTTGCACAATTTATGATCAATCTGTCCAACTGTGTTTGTTTACTTTGGGAATGCAGTCATAAAATTGCAGTGAAAATTGAGCCCTTCACACATTTCCAGTGTACATCCATCATGAATACAATCAATGAAACCATCTGTCATTAATAGATTTGGCCAGTTGCAGGAGAATAACATAACAGTTTACCTTGTCAGCATTTGGATGCATATAATCAAACATTTCTGAACTACAGCTACATTTTATTTTTTCATTGACATGATAAACTGATTTACTGAAGTCTTAATTACTATGCTGCAGGTCTAACCTTCCTTTTTATTTTTTACTAGAAATCTATCATGTCATCTCCCATTTTTGCTACTCATAATCCAGTATTAGCCAGGAAATCTGGATGCTGCTCTTCTGGTTTTACTTGTTTTTAATGCTGCTTGTCCAGCTGCATCTCTATCTCCATCCAAGTGTTCTTGTGTCTGTTGTTGCTGACCATCTGTATCTGCAAGTTCTTATGCCTGCTGACTTGACTGTTTTACTATAAATTCTAGAATATTATGTGTCTCCTTAGTTACTTCTTGGTGCTGTAAAGCTTTCTCTTGGGCCATCTTTTCCATGTGTCACTATCACATTTTCATGATGCTTTGTGTTGGTCATTACTACTCATGATGGTGATTTAGCTATAAAAAATACAAAATACTTCTGTAAATTAGACACAAGGAAAAAATTATTACTATTTGATATATATATGAAAGAAGTATATATTTGCTTTAAAGAATTTACAATTTATCTAGAGGACATATCCTTAGGATGCACCAAAATGTCCATAAGGGAAGAACAAGGATTAAAAGAAACAAACTTTTAATATAAGAAAGTGCAATCCTGGTTTTTGGAATGACTTTACTTTTATTTTATTTTTTCAATAAAAGGACACGGTTATGTAAGTTTCTTGAATATTCATTTTGATTTGCAATATCTTTAATGAAATTTAGTTCTTTATGTTTTTTTGATGGTTCTATGTAAATAATACTGGCTTTGTGGTTCATTGTAGATACAACAGCCAGCTTATGTGAGTTAGAAGTATGTGAAGAAAAATCTAAATACTTGTTGGCTTGTGTTGATTCATTAAATAGTAGCACATTTTATTCATTTGGGAAACTAGGAAGACTAGAAAAAGTAGATAATTAAGAGAATTCTTTATTGTAATTTAAATGTTGTTATTTCAAATTTATCTTGTTAGAATGATAAAGATGCTCTTGTTACAGTAGAAATGTAAACTGTTATTAAAGAAAACCCAGAAAAGTATATTAATAACAAAGTAACAGCATACTTGGGCTATCTAGATGAGTAATGATAGCACTACTTATACTGTGCTTAGATCTCGTAGTTGCTTTCTTTTTTTCTTTTTTTTGTAGTCAGTAACAAACAGACATTTTTTTTTACTAAGTATGAATTATGGTTTAAAAATTAGAAGAAGAAAAGATCGGTGTAATATTAAAAAGAAAAAGCACAAGTCTCATAGAATAATTCAGAAATTATTCTAATATTATAATAGTCATATCAAAGATTTTACTTTTTTTAATTAAATCTGTTTTCAAATAAATGCAATTTATTATTCAAATGTTCTCCACTTGAATCTTTCAAGTGTAAACCTTTTTCTCATAGAAGCTACAGAACAATGGAAGTCTGTGGCTTCATGTATATATTGTGAAGAGTGGGAGATCTCCAGACCCATCAGAAAAAACACACTCCAGGATTTATACTGTTTACAAAAAGAAACGTAGGTATCAGTTTATAAGTTTTTGTGTTTGTTTTTTTCATTTCTTGATTGTTTGAAGTTGCTGATATTTAATAAAATATGTATACATTTTAACCCTATTGCCCTGGGTGCATGACACAAGGTTTTAGTGTCTTACATTCAAAATTTTATTAAACAACTTTTTGTTTATGTTATATAAATTAGCATAGCATAAAATCTTAGCTAATAATTCATATTTTAATAGTATACCAGTTTTAAGTTCTTACTTCTACAAAGCAATATTTAAAAAATCCTGAATTTCCACTAGTGAGATGAGGAAAAGTATTTTTAGTTTTAACATGAAAATTAATTTTCACACAGACTATTCAAAACAAATCTTTATTTTATTTTATTAAAAGTACTTCACTAAAAAATAACATTTGTTTGTCTGTGAAAGACATAATATGAACTGAAAGACTGCCAAATTTTGTGAAGATATACATACTGTATTAAATTTATAAAGACTTTAATCGAGTACAAAAAGGTTATGTGGTTGGTCAAATTGACTGAGCCTGTGTTGAGAGTTGTGTAACTGTATCTCAAAAGTGTGATACTTAATCTGTCTTCCTTCATAATTAAACCAAATTGAGAGAAACCACAGGTGCAAAACTTCTGAAAATAAAATTGATAAGTGTGAGTTTGATGTAAAATGGTATCATAGAGTTGGTAGACTATATGTAGGGATGGCCAAAGTACTCAATAGGCATAATACAAATATGCACACTAAAAAATCAACAGTGACCTATTGTTTTACATTAAAAGATGATTGCCACTCACTTTCTTTTGTTTCTCTTCCTAACAAGGCAAGAAACCATTGCTGAGATAACAAAACAGAAAGTGACCAACCCACCAAATTGTTCATCTTTCTTTTTTTTAGTCGAGATAACTCTACAGCTACTTTATCACTAATGTCAGTTTACATCTAGATCCTCTCTGTGTTTTGGGCAGTGCACAATGTTATCACTTAGTTGTAGTAACTAGTAGTAATTTTAAAAAAATCATAATTTTAGTGTAAATGATGTTGTCAGTACCCCTTGAAGTTAGCTTTTGTAAAGATATCTAGTATTACTCTAAAAGCTTAAGTACAGGGTGAAACAGGAATTACCAGCCAATAATAGGTGAATATTAGATGACTTTAATATGTAGAATATTTAATGCTTTGAACACTATACAGTCGGTGTCTTTAGAGAGCCAACCCCTATATTATGTATGAAGTGAAAGAGTAAAAAAAGTCAGTACACATAATATTAAACTTCATTACACAGATTCATAGAATACATTCACTTTCAGTCAAAGGAAAAAATGTCACAAAACAAGTAATAGAAAAACATTTTGTAAATGTAAAATGATGTAGGGATGGCAGTGGCAAAAAAGAATGCTAACAAGAATATAGGGTTGACACAGCTATACATAGTTCATCCCTACACATTACTTTTATTGCAATAATATTAAAGTCAAGTATGAATTTTACAGTGAAACATTAAATTTTAATATTGAAAGTCATGTAGGGATGTTCTGTGTATAATTGTATCATCCCTGTATTCTTGTTTGCATTTTTTTTTGGCACTGCCATCAGCATTCTTTCTAATTTTTTTATGTGCACCATTATCAAGGCAATGTGCAGATGTGAGCTACCTTTTTTTTGGGGTGGGGGGGTATTTTTAGACCATCGACCCTATTGGATCATTAGACTGCTTTGCAATGCTACTAGTTGTTTATTTGGGCTTTAGGCCTATCGACTTCCAGGGTCATTAAGGCCATCAACATATTGAGACTCTTCACCATTACTGAGGATGTGCACAGCACTTGATTGGTTGTTGTGTGGCCACACAGCATAGATGGAACACTGACTGCCATCAGTACGTCATTTTACATATACAAAATGTTTTTAATTACTTGGGAAAAAATAAACACTACTGGTATAGTGGATGATACTATTGTTTTGTTCACACATCCATAGCATGTTTTGAAAATGTTACATCAGTCAGAGAAAGTCATTAAAAGAAAAAATGAATTTCATTAAAAGCCAAAATTAGATTTTCTGATAAAAATTAATGTGAAATGTTAACTTTTTAGACATTTTATAATTTAGTATACATTATGAAAATTTAAAATTAGAAAAGTTGTGGTATTGTGAGATTTGGAATACAAAATACTTATCAAAATTGTCAGTGGTGGGAAGAGACTACTCCATAGGCACACCCATATTAATTCTACGTTAATTTAGGATGGGAAGTTATTGTGACATTGTATGTACTGTCATTTTTCTGACACCATACTATACGTATTGCTTACAGTCAGCTAAAAGCTCTTAGCTTGTTTATCATGGACTAATTGTGTAAAGTTTCTGATTCAAACCTGGTTGCAGGAGGGAAATTAAGATAGGTAGAGACACTGAAGCAAGTTAAAAGGTAGAGATTATATCTGCATAGAGTAAACAAAAGCAGAGCTTGCTGTAATAAAATATAAATTGTCTTGATAGTGTAGTTATGACTAAATTGTGCTATGTGATTGAGCTAGACCACACCTAAACCACAGTCTTTCAGAAATGCAAAAAAAACAAACTGAATGTGGGAACTCATAACCACGCATAAAGAGAACAATGTTTATTGTTCATAGATAAGTTTTTCATTGATTATCATGTTAACACTTTTGTGTTTGGTGCAACAAGACACACCTTCCTTAGTTATATTATCCTTTGTCATTGTTGCATATTGTCCACGATAATAAAAAACAAATAAATATAAACATAAAATGTTTTAATAAATAAATAATTTTTTGATGATAGATGATAACAGAGGAAAGATACTTGATAACAAATAAAAATAAAATTTTGTTTCTTTCTTCTGGAGAATATTTTGATAGCTGTATCAACTGGTATTGATCACTTAACTCTCTTATTGCAGGGGTGTAGCTTGGAATGTGCATATATGCCTGTGCATAACATTGAAAATTCAAGATAGAAATATTCTTTGATAAAAAAAATCTTAATCAGATTATAAACAAAATTTAGAGAAAAAATGCCAGTTATCAAAATATAAATTTTTACCATGCATATATCACCTGTATGGTTAATTCTTTATAGATTATATATGCGCAAGAGGTCATCAGAATGTGCCATTTTAGGTTTTGTTAAGTATGTGTGACTTAAAGTGACCACTTTTTGATATATAGTTACAGATAAGGGTCTGTCAAAGATAGATATTGTAGGTCAGAAAGAAAATGAACACCTGCAAGTAATAAATATTATGTGGTGAAGTACATTAAGCTGGAAAAAAGACATAAGCAGTGTATATAAAAACTGTGTTCAGGAAAATAGTTATTCATATATATAATTTGCAACACTAAAATTATAAAGTAATAAAAAAAACTATTATAAATAGTATAGCTAATGCAGTAAAATTTTAAAATGTTTAATAAAATTTGGAATTTAAAGTATTGTCTTCATGATAGAACATACTTGTAATGTAAACTATATGACATGCAACTAAAATGTAGCATGAATTTCAATGTACAGTAATTTTACCAGAACTTTACTATAACAATAACTATAGGTTGCTGTGAATAAAGACATCAAATTCAGCACCTATGCAATATTATGTATACATGGGTTCAGCTACTCTTTTCTTATCACATTTCCACAGCCTATGTTGTCACATCTGGCCATGTTCTGGCAGATAACTGTGCATCTTAATAATAGTACTGCAGGCATAGTATGTACAGTAAAAGGCTCTATCTTAAGGCTATCATGTCTAAAGCACACTACTCTTTCTGATAAACTTTCCATAATCCCTATATTATAGTGTATAACAATTTTCTGGGGACCCATTTCAATAGTCCCATTATGCAGAAATCTATACTTACTGCATCTGTTATGCCCTTGTATACAATAACATGAATGTCCATTTCCTTCTCCAACAACCAGTGACAGTTGAGCAAATATGTTATGGAAAGAACTTGTGTCATTTTTCTAAATGCTTGGGACATGTGGATATTTTGCTTCTAACCTGTTAGATGCAGTACTTTGCTCACCACATCTGGAGGTATGACTTGTTGCAGGTCTTTCTTTGGGTGGTCCTGGTGCCTTAGGTTGATCTGTATTCCTCTGTTTTCCAATGCCATTAACTCTCTCCACACAGGCTCGTGACCAATACACATGACCTTTTTGTATTCGTATAAAGTATTGATAGATTTGGTAATAATAACTTTTGATATAGTGTGTATATCAAAATGTGGCAGTCTTTCAGTAAACATTATAACCCTTTTACCTACAAAAAATCATATTTTTTAGTGAAGTATTTTTAATAAACAAAAAAAAAAGATTTGTCCTTGAATATATTGAGTAGTTCGTGTGCAAAGTGATTTTCATGGTAAGATTAAAATACTCATCTCAAAAATATCAAATTTCATTTGTGTAATCTCTAAAACCTACAAAATACTTTTCAAATGTTTGTTTTCAGTAAAACTTTATATTTTATGTTATATTATCTAACTCTACACAAGGTTGGTCAATTTGACTGACCTCGTAACCACCAAACAAAATTGAAATATATCTAAATTATTATCCTTTTCTTTCTAGAATTACTTCAAATGTAGTGTGAAACTACATTCATTTATCCTAAGTAGCTTTAAACTCGTAACAATATACATTTATTCATTATTGAATTTTATTGTTTTATTGGCTTTTGAACCATGTCTAACTACTATTTGCACCATTATAAGTTGTAAATCACTTGAGGAATGTGCAGCTCATGTTATGCTATCGAATTACATTACCAATGAGCTACTCCGAGCTGCTTGCATGTGTGAATCATGAAATATTTTTATTATATTATTAATGTTGTTTATTTTACTTAATATAACCTTCATTAACCTAAAGAAATCTCTATTTTTTTCATTTTAGTTACTTTTATAATACTAAATAAACAATAAACATAAAAAATAAAGTACTTACCTGAGTATTCTTCTTTCTTTTTTTTTGCTGTCAACTATTAATGACACTTCACCCCACTTTTTTATACTAGCGGTAGTAATGCACAAAATAATTTTTATTTAATTAAATAATGCACCAAAGAATATAAACTAATAACATGCAAAAAAGCAGACAATTTCCCATAACTATCACAGTTTTTCTGGGTTTTTAACTATGTGACAAGAACCATTACAAATTCATCCAAACTAGTCATTACCTTTCCTGTGGGAGCGAAGCCTGTACTACGAGTGAAATTGACAATTATATGTTCAGAATACAATGTAATATAATATGTCATTTGATAGATGAAAACCTTAGCTTTCTATTGGTTATAAATAATATATGATTAAATGTAAGAGAGAACTATTAACAAATCCTGAAAGAGAGGATGTGACGTGGGTGTGGCAGGAGAGGTCTGATATTCTATTTGGTAGCTCTGTAATCAAACAAAAGTGAAGGCTATAAAAAATATGGTTTGTCTGAGCAATGACAATTTTATAGAGTAACTTGCATTGAATTTCGTAATTTTTGGAGGGGGCAATGAATAAAGTAGAGAAGAGAAGATACCTAGATAAAATGTGTCAGACTAGAAGAAATTCAGTAAAGGATACCCATGTCAATAGGGTTAAGTACAAGAGATATCTACATTTGGAAAATTCTAAATTCCTAATCTAAACGCATCTGAATGATCTGAGTAATCAGTTTTCAGTGGCATCACACTATCTACAAAATGCCAATATCAAAATGTAGTTCTGATGTATGTATGTTCCGCCCTGAATATATATATATATATA
>NW_013668209.1:115149-116957 GCF_000517525.1 Limulus polyphemus
TAAGCAATCCTGAAAAATATTTGGGGGTGCTTAACTTTTTTCCAGGTGTATATATATATTGTGTTTATACTATGACTTGCTGATGTGTATAATCAAGTCATTTCAATAGAATGTATTGAACTCTCTGTATGTGTCATATATATATGATCTGTTCTTATCCAAGTGTACTATTTTGAATTATTAAAATAACTCAAAGTAGAGCATAGAACAGATTTATTCTTTTATATTTTTATCAGTTTAATTATTTTGTTTGCCATTACTTGTAGTCCATATTACAAAGGGTTATAAAATATAGAAGTGTAGTGTTATTTAATATACTTTTTGTACATTTTGAATCAGGTAACATATATTATTACGTATGGTAAATAGTACTTTTCATTCATAAAATTTTATTACAGAATTCATTAGCTATTACTGGAATACCATTAACCTTTTCTCTGTGTAGGAAAAAACTATAGTTATAGGATTTGCTAGAGGTCATGTTACGTTTTCATATGCATTTTGAGTGCATGCAGTGTTGTTAGTAGACCACTGGAACAACCGCTTCATTAATTAACTTATATAGAACTTAAATAGAATTTGTATATATTAATTGATTTCTACAGTTTTTTTTTTTTTTAATCTTCAAGATTAAGTTTTCTAATTTCAAAGCAATAGCAGAGAAATGTTTTATTCTTTTAAGAAGAGCAAGTTATCGCATTGCTGAAAACAAAGAAAAGACATCTATTACATATTGCTCACAGACATTTGCATTTGCCCAAAATGTCAAATGAGGAATCTTTGTTGCAAGTTGGTATTTGGATGCAAATCATATTTTAAAATTACATATAATTCATAAAATATACACCACATAAGTGATTAAGATAATGCAAGTATATAAAAGACTTAAAAGATGTAAACTTAGATAACATTATCAAGAAACATAGTAAGAGGACTAAAGCTATTTAGTTTTAAGATAAAATCAATTATGTATACATTATTGGAATATATTTTGAATATGTGTTGTAACTTTATTTTTATTTTTCAAATATTTATTGGAATAAGTGTTTTTCATTGTAATATTTAAGCAACATGATCGGGTTTTTTATTTCTCAGCAAAAAAATATTCCAAATAAAGCATAGTGACTACAATTGTGTGTGTGAATTGTTAAAAAGTGGATGCAAAGTTACTCTCGAACACAGTAAAGAGTAATATTAAAATCTTTTTCACTGTAGGTCTGAACAAGTTCAAGAAACTTCGTTATCAACGAACCCACAACCTTCTGACTGGTGAAACTGCTCTTGATCCAGAACTTGTAAAGGTGAGAATTTAAAAAAACAATTATAAGTATTATGTGTTTTGTTTCATAAAGAAAAAAATTGCAAAAATCAGCTTGTGGAAGAATTTTTTTTATAATTCAGAAATTGAAATATGCTATTCCATGCTCATTACCACTTCAGACGTAAAAAACATAACATACATAACTTTTTTATGGAGGTAAAAAACTCTTTGAAAAGAAAAACTAAGAATGTAATGCATCACCTGTTTGCCATGATTTAATTCTCAGTATTACAATAGTTGCTTTTTGACATAAATTACATAATGTACTGTACTTTTACCAGCTTAAAGAAAATTAAGATTGTTGTCAGAAACTAAGTTATGTTCACCAGTTGTCAATTAAAGGCTTTTACTTATACTTCTTAACAGTATAAATATATACTGTTGTTGTTGGGCTTAGGATTCTTCTACAGTACGTGTCTGTGACTTGTTTGCGATAAATTCAAAAATCAATTAACAGCACTCACTCCACTTGTTTTCAAAATAATAT
>NW_013668209.1:117234-122475 GCF_000517525.1 Limulus polyphemus
TATATATATTCGGAACTACTTTAACGTATGTACAACAAATTCTTTACACTATAGAGATCATAGGGATATCATAAACACTATATGGTTCACTTCTTATCAAAAGTCAACTTAAGCCTATTCAGTTACTTTAAAATTTCAGTTGACAAGCCAAACTACCTTTCCCTATTTCTATCACACTAGTATTCTGTGTATAATTCACTTACAGTTGTGGCACGAGTTACTGCAGTCGTATACTGCTCTTCCAGTAATTGTTTAGTCTTCTTCCTTCAAAATATCCTCTGTTCCTTTTGTCAAAGTGCACTCAGGCTGATTCAATTGCTTTAGAACCAAGCTTTGTTAGAAAAAATTATTATTCTTATCTTTTTTTCTACTGTTAGTTTTACTCTAACATATTAAACATTAGGCCTATCACTTCTACAGCAGTTAACTTCACATCAAACTTTTCCCTGGCTGTGACTTTTTTCTGCTATTGACTGTCTGCTGCTTCCGCTCATCTCACACAATTTATATGTTTATCACTTAATCGTCTGCCTGCCTTCCAGAAATCTCTATTATTGACGTCAGTGAATTGTAAACGACAATATGATAGTCTCAACACCAATGGATTATAAACACAACTTTCAATAATCATCTGCTTTTAACTCTGTTATTATAAAAAAACTAAGCAATCATGGAATATTAACTCACAAAATAAATTAATTAATATCTACACTAAACAGTCTTTTATATTATGTAATACACCCCTCTTCAACATAAATATTTAGAATAATTTTGCACTATATACAAAGACATCTTAGTTCACTAACTAAGTCTTACCATCTATTCTACACTAACATTTACTGTTCCTTTGTCTGTCTCTTCTAGCATAGGGTCTCCAGTAGGGCTTCTCCTTAATGAGATCCTTTGTTTTCACCTTGACCTTGTGTTGCCTGAGATCTGTATTTCCTGATCTATCTGTATACTGGCACAGTAGATCTTGTTCCTATTTCTTCTTCTTACCAGTCAGTTCTTCACTCATGTTGCTATCCTTGTATGTCTCATCTCCACTCAGTGCTTTTAGGCCTACTAGGTCCTCATCTTCCATAATGAAGTAAATGTCTTCAGATTCTGCTTCTATGACAGCCACACTTCCCATGTCCAACTATACCTCAATAGCTGCATCTGTTAGGTCTTCTCCCCTCTCAAAGTACCTCTTCAACAGATTGGTATGGCAGACCATGGTTGTTCCATTGACTTTCACTTTATAATGCATTCTGTTGACCACTTCCTGTACTGTGGAAGGTCTTTTTCACTTCCAGATAAGTTTGTTGTTGTATGTAGGTAGCAGAACCAAAACCTTCTGTCTGTCATTGAAAAGTCAACCCTTGGTCTTGTTACTATGGAAGTTTTTCTGACTGTTTTCTGTAAGTTTTCTCTTTTTGTCTTATGCTTGACTTCCTCTCTGGAACTATCCTGAAGTTTCTGCAGTAAAGTGTCTTTCTTCTGCACTTCTATCAGCTTCCGTGAACCTACATATGAGTTGTCACTCTTTGAGACTTTAAGAGGTTTTATATCTTGTTTACTCCTTTTCCTTTGAGCTCTTCTTATGACTGCAGTCTTCTTTTGTCTTGTTCCTCTAAATTTTTACTGCCTGGTATGTTTCCTATCACCATATCGTATAGTGGTACTTTCATACACGTGGCCTCAAGGTCTCCTACATAATATGGAGTATCCACCTTTATTTTTGCTATGGGAAACTTTCTCACTGTCCAATCAATCAGCACACACAGACCTACCTTGTTTCTCATCTGAACATTGGATACTAGACTGGTTCTCACTGCTGCACTACTGCACCCAGTGTCTCGTAGAACCTTCACTTTCTTGTCCCCGACATAGCCTTCATGTATTGGCATATTATGATTTGTTGGCACCATTTTATTTTTTGCATGGTCCCATCATTTTTGTTGCAATGTTCCATTTTCTGAGTCTTGTCTTTTATTTTGCTTTTCTTGGCCACTTTAGCACACAATAACAAGTGGAAGTGTGGTATTTTCAAGTGAAACTGTTTTCCTAAAAGAAAATTAGTTAGGTTCAGTATATCATTGTTACTCAACCACCGGTACACAAAAACAAACAAAAAACTAAGTGAATATTCATATGTAAATCATAATGTTTTTTTATTGTACTTTCATTTTAGTGGTCTATGGCAGCTTAGGAGGCAACAAGTCATTCCTGATATCAAATCAGTTGAGAAATGCTGCACTATATAATAGAAGGGTCGGCAGGATGTATTACGAAGTGAAACTAAATTTAGCTGAAACTAACTGAATTTGAGCTTATAAATAAATAGTGGACATGATGTGTGACAAACAAAATGAAAACAAAATCTATTAATCAAAGACATAAAACAGTGTTTGTACATGCTTATAAATGCTGAACTGTTGCCTTTTACTAGACTTATAAGTTAAGTAGACTGTCTTTCCTCAGTTTGTATTCTCATTAACCAATTAACTTCGGATCTAGTACACAAACATTCAAATCTTATTTAACAGGAAACATTGGAGTTACCCATGGTAACATAATTTTCTTGACTATGTTATGCAAAAATTGCATAGACTTAGAATGAACACAATTTTTTAAAAAGTATACATTAAAATGAGAAGGAAGAATATGCATGATATTCCTGCATAGCACACAAACAGACATAATTATTTGTTATACTTTCCTTGTAGATCATCACCTTTTCTTGACTAGTTTATACCAAGATTTCTTTCTTAGAACCTACATTATACACAACATCTTAAATTACATGTAGTATCTCTTTTTGACATGATTTCCTTTGACAATATTTGAGACTTTTGATACATTATTGTTTTTAAGTGTTTCAGTACTGTAAGTTATATGTTCTAAAAATAGATAATTGAGCATTTTGTTGTCATTTCACTCTGGAAGAAAACAAAAACAATCTTTTCTTATTTTTTTCATTTATATGGATATTTGGGCATTTTGGTTTTAGGAAACTTGACTGTTTAGTGTAAAACATCAATCACTTACTTGATTTCTTAGCCTTTGGTAAGTTATAGAGTCACTAATGCATACGCTGAAATTAACATTTAGATGTAATATAAGGTATATTATTCAATTGTTGCATTGTTTCCACAGAAATCAGAGAAAAACACCGAAGAGATACTCTCACATTGGCATCCAAATATAACAATAAATATAATAGATGACCATACAGCTTGGGTTCAAGGACACGTTCCACCTCCATTGGATGAATGTAAGATTTATATTATGCAACAAGCAACCTTTTAAAGATCATGTGTAATAAAACATTTTGTAAAGTTAATTGTTCATTATATGTGTTAAAGTTTCTCTAATTTCTTAATCCATTTTCAGAATTGATAGCTGCTATACACTTTTATAAAGCTACTAGTTTTAAAAGCTGTTTACTTTTAATTTATTTTTTATTTAAGATTATAATAGTGTGTGAAGTTGTAAAGGACTTGACTCATCTTGCTCGTATTGTTTGAGATCCAGTATTTAAACATTTGTTTTGAAAGCTTTGAAATTAACTATCTCCCAAAATTAACATATTTACTTATTTCCCAATAATTAATAGTTCCCTGTATATGAATATATGCTCAGAATTTCATTTGAAAGTTATTTATCTTTGCTTAAAGATACATGATTCAGTCAACAACCATGCTTCTACGTAGTAATAATGTGTATGCGTAATGAGAATGTTGAATTTTATAATGCTGTATGAAAAAAAGTGAAATATCAGAAGTTTGCAAGTAAGGAATATTTTTAGCACTAGTACCAAATAGCTTAGATATTAAAATGGGGAAATTAACAATTTTAAAAGTAGATTTTTTGTGTTTTAAATAATGTTTCTAAAACACCAAAATTAAGTCCAATTTATGAACTTGGAATATTGTGAATATCCCTTAACACCTTGTAGGTCAGTTTGACCTACCTTAGAAATGTGAAATTATACATACTGTAATTGAATTTGACTGTATATTTGGAAAACTTGGCAAACTTTTAGCAAACATTGTAAGTCTGCTGTATCCAAAAAAGTAGATTTTCAAATAAAGTATTTCTATTAACTATCTCACTATGGATAAGTTAAAGCACTCTTGTCATGACCTTTCACAGAGTTACATTCAAAATTTAATTACATTACTTTATTAGTAATGTTTATGAATAAACTTGGCATCAAAACATAGTTAATAAAGCAAATTTTAATATTATATAAGTTTTAAGTTATTAATTTTATAAGGAAATATTTTAAAATATCCTCAATCTCTCCTAGTATGAGAATTTACATTTGTTTTCTAGGACTTCTCCTTCTCTAATATACTTACCATCCTTCTCTGAAGTATGAAATTTAATGTAACTTCCTCATTATGATATAGGTATTACCAAGTCAAAATCTAATTTTGAGTCTTAAATCTTCTTTGTTTATAGAGATGTAAATTAGAAAATCAAACCCACTTCCCATATCCACCTATCACATCCTCTCTTACACAAATTGCCATGATATTTTCTCTGGCATTTTATATTATATAATTTATAACCAGTAGAAAGGGAAAGCTTTAATCTATCAAAAGACATATTATGTTTTTTTCAGTGCAGTGTATTATCTATTTCTTTTTCTCTTTGAAAGTATCTCTTGTGGTGTTCAGATCGAGAAGCTTACAGAATTAATTTAAAGTTCTGTTGGGGTATTTAGAAAGGCAGATAAGTTATGATAGCTATAGGACACTGTTGCTTTGCATCTGTTATTATTTTGTGTTGTTAGGGGCACTATTTAAGTAAAAAAAAATTTATTGTACCATCAGTATAAAGAAAATTAGGCTTAACTTTCATCGGTAACTGCCAGCAAAAAACAAGACCGTAAGTACAATATTTCATGTTTTCATGCATATTCTTTATTTATTGTTATAAAGTAACTAAAATGTAAAAATAAGAAACTTAAGATAAGGTTAGATTAGGTAAGGTAATGAACAATAATAATGATAAAAATACTTAAGGTATGCTTGTGAGCAGCTCATGTGTTGCACCATACAATACACTAACATGAGCTACATGCTTGCTGAGTGATTTATAACATATGGCACAATTATTAATTAGACACAGTTCATAGGGTAATAAAATAATAACATTAAATATATATATATATATATATATATATATATATATATATATATATATTATAGTATAGTATAGTATAGTAGTAAGTATACGTAATAGTTA
>NW_013668209.1:122496-130602 GCF_000517525.1 Limulus polyphemus
ATACTGTTACAAGATTTGAGATAATTTAGGATATACAAGTGTAGTTTCCTGTAACAATTTATAATCATTCTAAAAAGAAAAATGGGTAATTTATATTTATTTATTTATTTTATGGTGGTTACAAGGTTGGTCAAATTGACCAAGTCACATAAAGTTAGGGTGGAGAAAATAACATAAAATATAAAGTTTAACTGAAATAAACAAGATAAAGAAAAAATTCAATATTTATTTATGAGATTTTAGAGGTTACACAAATGAAAGTTAAACATTTTCAGATGAAGAAAAATATTTTTAATCTTAACATGAAAATCACTTTGCACTCAGAGCAGTCAACACTTTGACTCATTATATTCATGGACAACAAATCTTTTATAAAAATATTTGGTTAAGGAATCTGATTTTTATGTGTATAAAAGCCATGTAATGTTCACTGAAGGTTTGCCAATATACATACCATATTAAAAGTTATAGTATGGAAAGTGATGGTTAATTTGATGTTACAAGGTTTGTGTAATATATCAACCACATTTTGAAAGAGTTAGACTTCTTCGAATCAACTAAGAATCAATTTGTGTTAAACGGTGATTTTTCTTTCTAAGAATAAATGTAATTATTTTCATCTTAGTTTCATATTTCATTTGCATAACCTCTAGGGCTTCGTAAATGAAAATCAAAAGTTTTTGCAGTGAAACTATGTGTTATATCTTAATTTCTCTACCCTAATGCTAACTTAATGAAATCAATAACTTATAGGGAAATGAAAGTTTGATAAATATGAAATAATATTAATAATACTTTTTTCTTTCAAGAATGACTGCAGATTGTATCAGAAAATCAAAACTTGTTTATCTTAAGAACCTCAGCTTATAACCTTTTCATATTTGCTTTCCTTTAGTTTTATGACTTTACAAGTAAATTACAGCAGAAGAGTTTTGTGTAAACAAACAATCAGGATTAAAAATAACAATTACCAAAAAATGATGTTTTTTGTAATTGTTACTCTTAATATACTAGCACAATGTGCCTTAAAAAGAATTAAAACAATCGGGATACAATGACACAACATACACAGAGTGACAGCTAATCATTTAGAAATTAAAAATTAGAACTTGGTTTATGATTTATATTTTAACATTATCTACATATTTATGCCAAGTTTGTTGACAAAGATTAATCATAAAGTGAATTAAATTTTAAATGTAACTGTAAACATGATGTGCAAGCTTTGACCCTGCTGCATGAAAAAAGGTAATTATTTTAAGCAGTTAGTTCTCAACCTTTACTAATATCCATGTTTTATTACTTACTTGTGAAATAACTGGAATTCAATCTAGAGGTACGTAAAAGTTGTATAAATATTTGTAATTGTTATGGGAACAAAGAAACAAGTTGAATAGATCCGTTTGCATTTGTTGCCATATGATCATTATTTTAGATTTATCTCTATTCTTTGTACATGTTTTTTAATAGCTTTAATTTTGCACATTGTTTTTTCCTAATTTTAATTTATTAATTTCTTTTTAAGTTATTGACTTTGAGCCAACTACTGGCAAGTACTATCCTGTGGTCTTCTTGAATGATTATTGGAATCTTATGAGAGAATACCAGCCTATCAATAAAACAACAAAGTAAGTTGCTTTCTTTAAATGTTTTTCAAGAACTGTTCTACAACAAAAATTAATGTTTATAAAATGTAATCTGTGATGGTATAAAAATAATTTCTTTTTTCTTTTTTAAATACTTGGTTAAGTTAGTATTTGTGAATTATGAATATACTGTATTTAAAACCATTCAAATTAGTTGTTTATAGGAATACAGAAGTGTTCATATTTTACATTTTCTAGTTTTATGTATTATACTTTTGTATGCCATTATATTCTTTGAGCCTACAATTTGTCATGTGTACAAGTGTCTGACTTTAAATTCCTTGTGTAAGCTCTAAATAGTTAAATAGATTTACGACTAGGATTGTATGTATCTCAACATTTTAAATTTTTCTCTTTATTGTTTTTTATAATTCACAAGTACACTTTAACATTTTTTACGAGTATCTTCAGTGGAAAAATCTACAAATTAAATTTCATAGGCGAAACTATCCACCCCTTCTTAACAGCTTATGTACCTTTTACTGCAGTGGAGATAGTACAAAAGTAGTATTCATGCTATTTATTAATTCTTGACCAACTTGAGTTTTACTATGTTGTGAGAACATAAGATTGTCATAAACAAGCAAATTAATGAAATACATTGGTTTTGCTTGGTGATGTTAACAGATGACTTTGTAACCAGAATACAATGTTGTATATAGAGCTTTTGGAAATGGTATTTTTGAATAAACTCTCTATCAGTCATACTTTGCTTGAACTCTTAAAGTCCAGTTTAAAGCATTCTGAGCTGCTGCTAAGAAGAAAGCAATTTTAGCAATGCATTTTAATGTATTTACTTATGAATAGTTAGGTATGTATTCTCATTTTATATAATAAAAATCTAGTCAACTAGTATTTTGTAAAATACAGTTACATTTCAGTTATTATACATTGTATATATGTATATAGATTATTGCTATATTGAAATAAATTTTTAAACTTCTTTTTCCTAAAACATAGAACAGTAAATAAAGAAGTATAGCAAACAATTATCTCTTCTAGTTACGACCTTTGTACTCGGTTGCCACTTGACATAGGTTGCTAAGCCTTTAAAAATTTTGCATGTGGAGGATATGAAACAAAATATTTTTTTTAGGTTTTACATATATATTTGAATAACTCAAAAATCATAAATTACTATATCAATACCATAGAATTCTACTATAATTTATCAAACATAGTAACTAAGCTGTATTTGGGTCTAAAAAAAATATGAAATTTGGAGTAGACTAGGTATAAGTTTGATTTGTTATTCATGTCATATATAGAAGTGTTTATAAGGGAGCGTTTCCAAAAATGGAAGGATGTGAGTGGGGTGCCACTGTTTGATTTATTACGTGAGCAATGTCTTAGCAAATAGAAAAGATAAGACCTTGTTATTTTATATTCTAGCTTCTCAATATCTGTAATTTGAGTTTTTAATTTGTATGAAACTATAGACTTGGTATTTTGACTTCACAAACATCTAATTTGAACCCGTGCTGCATTCAACATATCACTTGACACACAAAAATCGATGTTTATCAGTTGTTTCTTTAATATTTACTTTTAAATTAACAAACTGAGTATTGTATAGTTCTAAAATTTGAATTATAATCTACAGTTTGATACCAAACTTGTTGACATAAATTCATGAAATAGTAGTTCAATAAACTTTTGAATGCAGTCAACAAATGAGATGACATGGCCTTTCACCTGTGACCCATCTCAAAAGAGTTAAACATCAGTGCAAGGGGATCCATTTAGATAAATACTTCTACTTCCCAGGTTACCAAGAGAAAACTTTGAATTTAAATATTTTGTTTTTCATATCTATTATACAGCTGTAATATTTTTTTATTCTCTAACTCAGTGTGCATAAAACATATTGCATATGTATAAAGTATAAGCTGCTTAAAGTCTATTTTTAAGTCAATCTGGGTGATAAATTGTGTGTATTTATCCTTAAGATTTACAATGATTTAGCAAAAAAAAAAACAAAAATCTAATATAGTATAGTAATATATTGAAATAATAATAAAAAATGTTTTGGCAAGTGGTAGTTTATATGAGAGTAATGTAAACAGAACTGCAGACAAACTATTATTTTTAAGAGAAAACAGTAAGCAAAAAAAATCATGACACAGAGAGTGAAGATGAAAGTGAAAGCAATCGTAGTGATACAGAATCAGAATAAATTCTAGTGGCGGGCCAGTGACATTGATTTATAACTCATTGATCTTTAAGTTTAACAGTGTACAAAAATCCTCAAGTACCTTGTAAATCATGTTATACAACCATTTATTATACTCTCAAAATTTGTTTATACCATACTAACTTTTACCTCTTCCATTGACAATAATGAATATAGGAGACAGAATCAATTAAGTAAATGGCAAGTTTTGAATAGTCCATTTTAAAATTTTTCTTTGTCAAATAATTATCGGTTGATTCACTACATGAAGTCAGTTGATGGTTAGCAGCATTTTTTAGCATGGCATGATCGACATCCTAGGGCAGAAATGAGGCCTATCACTCATAGGAAACTTTCAAAACTGATGACTGTGTGATTTGTAATAGTAAATACTGTAAATTATTGTATCAATAACAAATGTGATCTTCCAAAATTTTTGACATTTTTGTATAACTTGTTTCAACTGCAGCTAGTTGCTGTTCATCATAATTTGAGGTATTAGGATGTGGTGATTGCTGCTGTAGAGTCGTTGTTTCACTTCACTACAACTTAAGTGAGAAACTCGCACACTTAATAGGGAATTATCAAAGTTTTGTTGTTGAAATATTTGAGGTAAGCTTTGTGCTAACTTTTCTGAAAGCACAGGTGCAATCAGCAGTTTTGTAATCTATCGGTGTATGTTATAATGACAGGTGGCTGTAGATGCTGTAACATCCATACATAAATGTACATATGTATAACCTAAATGTCATTGTCATGTACAAATATTGCCCATGCAGTGTGGGTATTGTGTAATGACAGTCAGCCAGGGTGAACCATTAAAGAATACTTTGTTTTATTACCGGTTACCAATATCAATAAGTTAATAGTATCCAATCGAAGAAACAGTTGGAAGCTTTATGCTTTGATATTAATTTCATGATCACTATATCGGTGCTTGTTAAAAATTGTTGAAAAGCTAAAAAATGGATAGATGGTTGTTTGGATTAATTTCAGAACCTCATGCAGAATAGTGAGAATACATACAGTAGCCTCTACTTTGCAGGCCTATGCTATATTATACACGATAGCTGCAAAAAAGTTTTGGGTTTAACATCATTTTCATCTTTCATTTATAACTATATCATTTACTGTTTTCTTTTATTTTTCTATCCAAACATTCATAACTCTTTATTATTGGCAGATTTAAATATGATTTTGCTAGAAAAATAAATATAACATTGCTGTTTGGCATCATGGTTCATATTGTTTTGTCTTCTGCATGTTAGAAACTGTTGTGTTGATAGTGGTCAGAAATTTTTGGGAACCCAAATGCCCGCCTGAATCACCCATCTGGGTAGGATTTTTGGTACCTGTTCAAAGACTATTTAAGTATCCCACCATACAAAAATGTTGAACCTGTTCTAAATTCAAGATATAACATGCTCACGTCATATCTTGCTTTGTTCTTCTCACTTATTAGTGTACTAAACTCATGAAAAGTAAATAAGGACAGGCCAACCTGGAAACCCTTGTTTTGAGACTTTTGTCTGTTGGAAAACTCCTTTTTTTATTACTTAGAATTTTTTTTCTATCCAATGTATTACACAGATGCCTGATCCACCCCCCACCCCCACTCATGCCTTAGTATGCTACTTCCCTTAGTGAACCTCAATCCTCCTGACAATGATGAGCTTGTATGTTTTGGTAATTCTTTAATTATTTGTGCATTATTATGGTGTTGTGCTGTTACTGTTTTTTATGCTTTTAATTTTTCCATCCAACAGGCTGCATCAGGACCAAGAGCTTCAAAAGCAGATTTTGGAACATGTAGTACATATTGAACTTTGTTTTGTTTTTTTATATTTAATCAGCAGTACAAAATATTGAAGTTCTTAAATGTTACTTGTATACTATTATTACTGTTATTTGCATTTGAGCACCTGCAAACCCCTGTTCCATTTTTACATTGCACTTGGGCATGAAAATAATGGATGTCATGGACAACTGTGTTTCCAACTAAAATTTTCTTTCTTTTTGTATGTATATTTTTATATGTAAGTAGTATACATACAATAATTAAAAAATATAAATTTGTTTGTAGTATATAAGCAGTTAATCTATTTTACTAATTTATTTAAAGTAAAGGGGCATTTTAAATATTAAGTTGGTTGATTGAAAACAAAAATGCTAATCCAAACTTAGTGGCATGATTTTAGAAAATTGCTAGTCATAATTTTAGTTTATAGAAATAAAATACACTCAGAAAATATGAGAATAATTTTACTTACCTTTTGCATGTGAATGCAGTAACTTTTGTTTCATGAAAGCCAATTTACAAACTTTAAAGAATTGGGCATACACAATCTGACATTCCATGACAAAGACATCAGCGTCTTCACCTATTAAAATTTCTATGTAATTAGTGGAACTCACTTTGGCTGCTAGTTTTATAATTCTATCAGTGGTTTGATGAATAATTTCTATACACTTTGCCATGTGATATATAGGGTTGATGTCAGAAGAGAATTTTTATGCAGGAAAAATCAGTGGACCAACATTAATTTTTTAACATTGTTAAAATTAAGCTAGGTAAAATCTTTTAGCCACTGTTGGTTGTATTTTTGTGTTCCTTTTCTACATTCTATCATCTGTGAACAGGTCATATCTAGTCAAGCCATTTTCAAAGTTCTCTGCTCACTTCCTTCTTTTGGCATGACTATTTCATTATTTGTTTCTTATAAAATCACCAATATGTGTTAGACCTGAGAAACCGACTGGAGGAAACCTGTCAACTTGCTCAACAGTTTGTATGCAGCTCTACGTAGAGGGAAATATTTTTATGACAAGAAGGCCAAGGATTGACATTTTAAAGTTGGACAAAAGGTCTTAGTTCTGCTGCCCACAGACCACAACAAACTTATCCTGCAGTGGAAAGGACCTTTTGAAGTACAGAATGGACTACAAGGTGAATGTGAATACCAAGATCTACCATGCCAATCTGTTGAAGTATTTTTGGGAGAGAAAAAGACCTAATGGGTGCAGCTATTGAAACAGAAATGGATGTTGCAGGTGTGGCCATCATAGATGCAGAACCAGAAGACAGTGACTTTGTCTTAGAAGATAAGAACCTATTATGCCTAAGAGCACTGTGTAGAGATGAGACGTACAAGGATATGAAGAGGAACAAAATCTACTGTGTCAGCATACAGATAGATTAGGAAATACATACCTCAGACAACACACAGTCAAGATGAAGATGTGGGATCCTGCTAAGGAGATGTCCTACTGGAGACCCTATGTTAGGAGAGACAGATAAAGGAACTACAAATGTTGGAGCAGACTTTGTATATGAACTAAGAACAGTCTTTGTATATAGAAAAAGAATACTTTATATATTTTATCTTGAAGAGGGGTTTATGTCATGATATAAAAGACTGCTTGGTTTAAATATTAGTGATTAATTTATATTTGTGAATGAATATTTTATTATTTTTAAGTTTGGGTATAATAAGAGTTAAAAACAGACGATTGTAGAAGGTTTTGTTAATAACTAATTGGTGTTGAGAATATAGAAAGTGGCCAGACGACTATGTAATAAAGATATAAATAGCGTGAGACAAGCAGGAAGCAGTAGACAGACAACAATAGACAGATAATAACAAAAGAGAATATAGTTGTGTGAAGTTAAGTACTGTAGATGTGATAGGCCTAACGTTCAATATGTTAGAGTGAAACTAACAGTATAAAAAAAGATAAGGAGGATAATTTTTTTCTGTCAAAGAGTGGTTCTAAAGTAATTGAATCAGCCTCGGTACACTTTGACGAAAGGAAGAGAGGATCTTCAGAAGAAAGAAGACCAAACAAATTACAGTAACTTGTACCACTGCTGTAAGTGAATCACACAGAGATTACTAGTATGATAGTAATATAAAGAAGATAGTTCAACTTGTCAACTGAAATTCTAAAGTAATTGAATAGGCCTAAGTGGACTTTTGGGCCCGGCATGGCCAGGTGGTTAGGGCGCTTGACTCGTAATCTGAGGGTGGCGGGTTCGAATCCCCATCACACCAAACATGCCAACCTCCGCCTTTGCGTAGTCCCAAGTCAAGGATGAGAAAGGAGGAGGGTTGGGCACGGGGCTAGCAACTCCACCCCGCAAAAACCAACCTGCTACAAGTAACTGCAACAACACCTTCCGTTGGCGAGGTGTTGTTGTGGCCTTATGCTCCACTGGGAGTTTAAAGAAAAAAAAAAAAGTGGGCTTTTGACAAGAAGAAGAGAAATATATATATATATATATATATA
>NW_013668209.1:131237-135300 GCF_000517525.1 Limulus polyphemus
TATATATATATATATATATATATTTAGCAATATTGTAATCGGTCCTGGTTGTCAACTTATTGTCATAACAGATAATGTCTGTGGTAATAGCACCCATATGCATTGGGGATATCCCGTCTATCAGACAGAATCCAAATGTTGATATCAATCTAGTTAGCCGTCATGAAAAATCATAAAAAAAATCAAACAAATTAGGGTATGAAGCTGAGTGCTTACACCCACAATGTCTCAGCTTCTACTGCTTTTCACTGTCTATAGTGAAGGCAGTTACCCTTAAATTTCTTAAAGTAGAAATGAATTGAAATGAAGCCACCCTAATATTTCTACTAATTAAACTCTCAACCTCCACCCTTACAAAAAAATATTAAATAGAACTATGAAATAATGAACAGAACTATAAGATATTGTATAAAACTAAACAGAACTATAAAATAATAAATAGAACTATACACCCTATCTTAAAAGTTCTTGTATAGTTCCAACTCCCAACCTCCTCCCTTTCTCCTTAAAGATTTATTCAAGTATAACTCGGGAATGCCAAGAGAAGCCAAGTTTCTTGAAGTTAGTCTTTCTGTCCCAGTTATACTGAATAAAATTAATTGAAAAATTACTATTAGCTACTTATAAGCTAAAGTAACTGACTCCTTCTTTATTATATTTTATTTATAAGATATTTTCCTTAGTTGATAGGTTAGTTTCTAAAATATTTTTGTATTTATTAAAAAATAAAGTAAGGTATTTCTTTAATTGCATGTCATTATAGCCATCATCTTTCAGTTTATTTTTTAATAATAGAACATTTTCCTTAAAAAAATTATTGTTTCACAATATTTAAATATTATACCATTAAATAACTGAGTTTTTTATCTGAGACATCTTTAAAAAACTGTATGCCATATATTTGCTGTCTTTTACATCTGATACATAAGCAGCAGGTGAACGTTTTACAACGTTTCTATTCTACAAGTAACGTGAATCTTTGTGCTTCTTTCTTTGCTTACTCATTATTTTTCCAGTAAGTGTAAATTATTTTTGTTTCTAAAGCTGCAATTTACAAAATGTAATTTAAAAGATATGTTTGTTTTGTAAAATGTAATTAATCACTAAGGTACAGTTTTATGTTTTAATAATTAAAATACATAGTTCAATAAAAGAAACTTAATAATAGTTTTACTAAATTTAGTGGGAGCAATGAGAAAGCTCTGAAATGACATGTCAAAACAATACATATAATGCCTTCCTTTTTCCTGTTTACCCATAAAGAAGTAATATTTAAATATGTAAAGCTCAATATAAGTGTAAAACAATTATTCTCAGGATTGGTTATATTGAAAGTTGCAATAAACACTGATAAAACATCAGAGTAGGTGAGTTTTTTTTTTTAAATAAATTATGAAAATTGAAATTGCCAAATCAGTTCCCTTCCTTCTCCAAGTTGCATTATATATCTGATACTTCTCCAGCTGGTCTACATTGTACAATTAAGATAATCCTTTCTCTCCAAATATACATTAATAAATGGTTTGTTTGTCAATAAAATAAAAGTATCACTGTGGTCAGAAATGGACAAAGAACTAAGAGTGGATGTGGGAACTATCTATAACTGCAGTAACTAAAGGAATTAATGTAAGATAGAGAGGTTATGAATGAAGCCTATGAATTTTAATAGGGGATTTTTGTTTCACTCAGCCACTCATTTTTATAATTATTAGGATGAAAATTGAAAGATGTTAGTTATTTTGTTAAAGGGAGATCACGAATCTGCTCTCTTGTCAATTTTATTATATAGTTTATGAAATTATTATTATATCAGTGATGTTTCTGTAAAGTGCATATATTAAAAACTAAAGAAATAAAAGTTTTTAGCTTAAATTTATTTTAGTATAGGATGATTTGATATGTTGAAAAATAAATGTTCAGAAAAGTGGGAATTTATATGAATCAGGCCATAAGAATCATGATTTCAAAATAGATAAATCTGTATCTTATAATTTCCATCATTCTGATTTGTGCTTTTTTAAGAACTGTATGATGAAAGTATCCATTTATGAAGAAAATGTTCTTAAAAATTTTTTAGGAATTCTTCATTATTTATTAGTCATTTCTTTATTTAGCTGATAGTGTATCCTAGTTATATTGCTATAAAATAGTTTTTATTTTTCTAGATATCTTTCATTGCGTCTTACTTACCAACCATTGTCCCTGTTTCGCTGGCAGTTATATGCTGCTCAAACCATGAGGTCTCGCTGGACATCTGTCTTGGGTCAAAATTTGATGGAAGAATCTGATGAGGAACAAGACACCATGAAAGAAACATTTTTAGAGACATCCCCATACTTACTAGGCATAACCATTATAGTTTCTTTATTTCACAGTGTCTTTGAGTTTCTTGCATTTAAAAATGGTATGGAAAATTTAAACTACTTCAGATTATTTTAGCAATATTTTTTTATTTTTTTTGTCTGTTATGGGTTTTTAAAGTTTATTAAATTCTTAAAAATTATCTAGTTAAAATAAAATCGTGTTGATATAACATGTTTATGCTAGTGAAGTATTGAGGCATTTTAAGCTTATCTAAAGTTATTGTCTCTTATGTATTACATGTATGAGAATATCTTTTCGGTAAATTGAATCTTCCACTCTGAAATATCACGTTAGAGAAATTATGACTTTTAGTGTTCATAAGTGCATCTTTATTTATTGATGATCATAAGTATTTGTTGGAATTTTGTGATCAAGTTATTCTTCACCATGGTTCTTCTTAGCATTGTTACTTTCACTTACGTTGCAGTTGAAGTTTTGTAGCACTTGTGGAGTTATGGCTGTTGTAATTCTCTGTTTCAAGTTTCCAGGTTATATTAATATGTGACAATCACTAATTGTTGGATGACCCACACACATATTTGTGTATGTGTGTGTATATAATGGTGTAAAGTAATAACAGTGTGCAGACCATGCCACTAGGCCCTGACATCCTATCCATTTGTCAGAAAAAGTGACATCTAGTGAATAGTGCTGGAATCAAATGTCCTCTGTTATGTTTCACAAATGTACAGTCACCATGTTGCTGTCAAGTTACACCAAACCTGCTTCTGGTCATGAATTCATGCAACCTAGTGTTGACAGTTATGCTCAGTAATTGCATTGTTGATCTAAAATGTTGTCACACCTGTACAAAATACTTTCAAGCTGATGTGTTCATCCAGTTCCTCCTGCACCATGAACCATTCACAGAACTCCACATGCCAGTTTAGGAATGTGTATAACTTATGAGAATGAAAGTTATGTTGCTTTAGAATATGAAGCATGATTATTTAGCAAATTCCTGCTTCTTGAGCATATTGACCTTGCTGGGCTAGCTAAGAAACGGTATGCCACCCTCTGTAAAAGGTCCTCATTTGTTACTATAGAAGACTTTCTACTGCACTTGTGATTGGTTACAGAATGGGTTTTCCAAAAAAGTTTTGAGTAAATTGCAAACAATTACATGATACAAACAAGTAAGAACGTGACTTCGAAATATCATAGTTAGTATCGATGTGTATTATGTTTTAGTTGAATACTTTAAAATAACTTGCAGCACAAGACCAGTATAATAAATTAAATTTAACTGCTATATTGACTTGCTTAAACATTGGTATAAATGTCTGAGCTGTTATAATAGAATAAAAAATCAATCCCACCAAAACCCATTGTGTTTTATGAAATTCATGATTTTATGAGAAAAGCTGTTAAGAAAGTTTGGAATTAAAAACCAATATTTCTTTTCTTTTATATTACTAGATACAGGGTTTTACTATACATACACACAAACACATACACTGACTTTATAGCTTTGATCATTTGGTCTTCTATAACCTACATGCCTTATTATTTACTACCACCAGTGTGTAATTGATAGCCAGTCATGGTGTATCTGTGCTGGAATCTTAACTTCCTTTGTTATACGAATCCAGTTGTGCACTATGGGTGTCTCTTTCCTCAAAGCAATAAAATGTATTTCTTTGAATGCCATTGTAACAGAAGAATAGGATGATTTTAAATCTGAAAGTTTTGTATAGTA
>NW_013668209.1:136111-149369 GCF_000517525.1 Limulus polyphemus
CTGTCATGTCAAACTTAGATTAAAGTTTTTCTTCATTACCCATTTAAGCCGTCTCCAGCCATTATTAGAGAGAACGTTAGTTACCATCTGCACTTTCGAATCACCACATTTAATTTGAAATCCTATAAGAGGATCAGAACTTTTAACATGATTGACCAAAAACAACATTGTTGCTCATACAGTTTGTTATCGTGTATTGTATAAACCCTCTTTATAATGTTGTTTCAAGATCAAGATAGCCCAAGTAGCTATAAATGTTAATCAATCAATAATGTAACGACTATTAACATTTCATAAACATATATTTAAATCTCAAATATTCATATTTGAACACAAACTCGGGTACTGGTGTTTGTAGTATACCCAGAACCATTTCTTATTGGTTCTAATATGATATGTAACCAGATAAACAGGTTTAAAACAATTATTTTATACACCTACAGTTTTTGAAAGATGTTTAAATGACTTCAAGTAACATAATCAAAGCAAATGTTACTGATTATTTGTCATTATTTCATTTTGGAAAGAAGTGTAGCAACATCTTCAAATACCCATGTTATTGTAGCCAGAAACTTATATTTTAGGATTACTAATAAAAATCAAGAAAAATGTTTTAATTTAGTAGTGTAAAAAGTACATTTTAAAAATATATCTTGATATATGACATTAACTAAAGAACATCGAGAAATAGTAGTATTATTAAATATTGATTGTAATTGTTAAATTTTTGTACAAGTGTAGCTGTTGACATAAAATTACCAGTAATTAAAACACATTAATATTAGTCATGGTAGTAGTTTATACATTCTAACATTCCTGTGGCTCTTATGAACTGTAGAGTATTTCAATAAAATATAATTATTGGTGTTTGAATATTTATATTCATAATCATTATATTTTTATTATCTAAATGTTGAAAATTAAAATATTACAGGTTTGAAGACTGATTAAATTCTTAGTACTTTACAAAAGTAATAAGATATTTGTTCTGTTTAATCTTTACAATAGTAGGGATACTAAGGTGAATATAGTCATAATTGATTTATTTTATAGAATAATCAATTTTCACTTTTCTTGAACACATTAAGATAGTAACTTGTGTTTTTCTATTTATGCTAAACACAACTGTTAGAAAATTTTATGTTGTCTTTCATGTTTGTAATCAACCATAATCACAGTTGGACTTAATTTTAGAATACAAATAAACACTGTTTTTGATATGACTTAACAAGTTGTCTTTGAGAACTCATGCTTAATTATAATTGCACTTGGTTCTTGATATGATTCTTCACCATCTACTTCTGATTGTTGTCTCCATTTCTAAACCACTTCCTCAGTCTTCTCAGACTTATTCTAATCTTCTTCTTTGAATGTGGTGATTTCATTATAAGGTTCTGATTATCTTGGGAATATGCTTTTTCAAATACTTTATCTCCAGTCTGAGATCTTCCAGCCAAAATCTTTATGTATTAAAAGCATGTCAGAGCTCTTTGGAGTATTTCAGCTCTTTTTTTACACTTCATAAACATATACATACTGAAGAATCACTCAGTATGCAGAAAGCCAAGGAAGTTGAGGATAGTGACAGCTACCTTGTTCAGTGGAAATAACTCTAAAATAACTTTCCACCTCTTCTGACAGTCTCTGATTTTGAGTTAATGCTCCCACCTATTCTGTATTTCAACATAAATGGTTTGGCTCACAAATCTTCTTTCTTTCTTTACCCAGCCAAGTCGACCTTCTCTCTCTCATCAACATCAGGAGGAGGCGTATCTTCTACAAACTTCATAAATAGAATAATTCATAAGCATCATCTTCTGTGAAGAGAGTTTTATATGTATGGAGGGCTCTAAATGTTTGTTGTCGTAAGTACTGTGGGAAATATTTTTTCCTTATGTTTGAGAGCATTGAGAACTTGTTTATTTTCAGAGTTTATAACTGGGGAAGTTTGTGTCTTAACTGTCAAGTGTTTCTTGAGGTAAGTGTAATGATGTAGAACAACTCATGGGGAAGTTTGTGGTTTAACTGTCAAGTGATTCTCGGGGTAAGTTTAAAGATGTAGAACAGCTCATGGGAAAGTTTGTGTCTTAACTGTCAAGTGTTTCTCGAGGTAAGTGTAAAGATGTAGAACAGCTCATGAGGAAGTTTGTGGTTTAACTGTCAAGTGTTTCTCGAGGTAAGAGCCCCATGAGCTGTTCTACATCTTTAATTAAGACACAAACTTTCGAGAACCACTTGACAAGGTAAGTTTAAAGATGTAGAACAGCTCATTCATGGAGTATTTGATTAAAGGACGGTAATCCATTTAGTGAGAGGTTTGGAAAGCTTGATTATTTTCTCAACATTTACACAGAAGCTGTCATTGTTTAAGATTTGGACATACTTTCTTTGAATAAGATGAGAAAGGCAAAATGTACTTTCTCCAATGGTTTCAGAAAAGTGAACAGTTCATTAAAGGATGAGAACCTTAGATCTTTGTATTGCCCACAAGAAGGCTCAAGATACAACCATAAGCTGTCATGAGATTATCAGGATACGTTTTTTTGGGTAACTGCCAGGCCCTCCATGTTGGTGTCATCATCAGTTACACCATCATTTTCTTCCATAGCCTTGAATATTTTGTCAGCCATATATTTACCTATGTGATTATATGGTTGTGTTGACTGTAGCAGACAATTAGTGTTGCTTTAGTAATTAAGAAATTCCAAATGGCTCATTCCATAGGTTATTCTAATCATCACAATGGAGGCCTAGTTTGCATGATTCTGTTACTTTCAGCTTTACATGGTCAGCTGTTGAAGTTGGTGGTGGTTGGAGGCATTAACAGTTGGTATAATGTTGAAAGTTATAGAATTGTATGCCCATAATAATGACTGATATGAATCTTTGGAATATGCCTGTGGCACATATTAACAATTCCCAGGCATGACTGTGCTGCTCTGTTGTAATGTCAACAAAATTTTCAATGCTGGAGTTGGAACAATAAGGCAGGGATACTTTGTGTCTGAGTCAGACAAGGCAGTATTTTCAGAACATTGTTTACTGGAAGCGCAGAAAACATCACTTTCACTAACACTTGTTTTGGTACACAATTAGGACTACTGTAACTTTCTGGTCCATTGATAGTTGAGTCTTTGTTAACTTTTCATGCAAAAATTGTATCAGTTTCATTATGGCTTTTTGTGCATTTAGTTACTTGCTCTGGTATATTGAGGAAATTCATTTTTCAATGTACAACTGAAAGTCTTTAATTGTAATTCTAACTTCATAATTACTTCCTAAAACTTCTTTTATTCTAACTCCTTCTTACTAAGTAATTTTTATTATAATTCACAGTCATTAAAACCACAAAAACTTTTCTCTCATACGTACAAGTTACAACAGTGCACAAAAATTCTGAAATCACCTAGACTTGTAGGCTTTGTCTTGTTTTCCAGTCATTATATCAATTGTTGACTTGCCGACCATTGGTTCTTTTCAGTGAATCTAATGAAGAATATTTATAAATGTACCTCAAATTTGTCTTACTAGGTAGCAGCACTATGCATAAAATATATTTGTTGGTGATGACTGGTAAGCACTCACTTGGTGGAGTGTGTCCTGAATTTTTGCTACCTATTGAGTAATGGCTGTAGGTTTTGTCTATAATATGCTACTACAAGTTCATGGAAGAAGTGTTAAGTTTAAGTTATCTTAATTAGATAGCATCTGTTACATGGGTTGCACTTAAGTGTGATTTAAAAAAACAAACTATAATATGGAAATTAGTAATGTAAGTTTGTCATTATTACCAATTTACATCACAAATTCTGAAGTAAGTTATATAACATCTTTTTCTTTTATCTACTATTGCTTGTTTTACGAGTATAAATGTAACTCTGATCTTTAATTTTATTATTTTTGTTCCTAGATATTCAGTTTTGGAAGAACAGAAAATCTCTTGAAGGCTTGTCAGTGAGATCTATCTTTTTCAATGTATTCCAATCAGTTGTGGTGTTGCTGTATGTACTTGACAATGACACCAATACCTTGGTAAAAATATCAGTATTTATTGGATTGGTCATAGAGATATGGAAGATTCATAAGGTTGTAAATGTCCAAATAAAGAGGGATCAGAAGATTTTTGGAATTCTGCCTAAAATAACATTTACTGACAAAGGATCATACGTTGAATCTTCTACTAAAGATTATGATATTGTAAGTAATACAATCTTTCCTTGAAATAAGGTTTATGTAAAGAATTAAATAATTTAAATACATGTTTTTCTGGCACATATCATTAAAAGTTTGTGGTTTTCATGGCATGAAAATGAAATTATTTTCTTCCTTGACCATCAGTTCAGTTACTTGGAAACATTTTTGGATCTGGCAGGATTTCACTGCACTAATTTATAAATAATTTACACTGGCTTTATTGGTACTGGTGGTACTAGTTTTGGGAGCTGTCTTCTTAAACACCAGCCATTGGTATCCTGTTAACCATGGAGGGCAAAAATGGAAGTCAGTGATAAAGAAATCAGAAAATGCAAAAGACTAAAAGTGGCTTTTTGGGCCCTACTTGCAATTCTGCGTACTCTTTGTTAAAAAAAAAAAAATAGGTGAGGACATATAGTTCATTATACGCAGAAGGGCAGAATCTTGCATGCTGTCTATTTTTTTATCTTGTTGACTCTGAGACAGAGTTTGTGGTAGATCAAGAGCAGACAAATGAGAATTTAGACTCAAGTTTTCCAGTCCCTTCCTCTGCTCAGACAGCTACTCAGGAACCTCGGATAGATGTCCTGCTTCTTTCTTTTTTTTTATTAACTAGTATGCCATGTTTGTAATGTTTTGAGTAATGATCCAGTGGTTTATGTATCTTCACTTTCTTTATTGGGAGAAACTAGTCCATCTAATTACCTGGTCTTTCCACCTTTGCCAGACATTGCAGTGCATACAAGGAGATTTGCAGATCATTTGAGGGAGGGTGTTGCCATGCCTTGTCCTCTCATTTATTGGATCAGCATGCCTTGGGTTTCCATCACCTGGTGAACCCTTATTTGGACTCAAAGGATAGACCCTCTACTTCCTATTTGGGGTTCTAGAAAAGATGCCACTGTTCATCTTACACAATCTGGCTTCTGCTTTCTCCTTGGTATCTTGGTTGGTTTGTTGCTGAGGCCTTTTGGAGAGAGAGACCCAACTGGAGGGAGGTCACCATCCTGCATTGGGCCTTAGGGATCTAAGAGAAGCTCCTTTTCTCAGTTTATTTTGTGGGTATTCCAGAATCCATGAAATCTTGAGTAGATGGGGCCTGTCTCCATTCTATTCTTACTCCCATACAATACCTCATACATTTTGGGGTGTTTTCACTTCCAGACTTGGCTGGGGTAACCCTTCTCCTCTATTCCTTCAGGCCATGGAACAGGCAGTTCTTTTCCTGCATGCAGAGTTCTGTCTCTTTTGGGGATGTGGGCATCCTTAGCTCATTCCTTTAGGTCAATGAGGGCCCTTCAATGGTTGTTACGGGACCAGTGGAACATTTGCACAGATGTGCTGCATTGTCCAGTGAGACTGTCGGATTCCATTGTGCTGGATCTCAGCTGTTAGTTGAACAGGTACAGTCCAACTGTGGGTATCCTTCTACCACTTCCACAGCCAGAGATACATCTGTTCATAGATGCTTCTCTTTAGGGCTGGGGTGCTTGTATAGACAATTCAAAGAACTTTGGACTGTAGAGGAAGCTTCTCTCCACATCAGTCTTTTAGAACTTTTAGCAGTTCAACAAGCTATGACCCATGATCTTGATTTGTTGCAAGGAAAGATGGTAATGCTAGTTTTGGATGATTCCACAGTAGTCTCATCCTTTTCAAAGCAAGGGGCGCTCACTCCAGATGTCTTTGTCTTTGAACAGTGAATCATCTCTGTTGGGCACAAAAACACCAAATTGTTCTCCTTGCTTGTTATGTTTTCGGGGTAATGAATGTAGTGGCCGAACAGCTATCTCGTTCCAACAATTGTTCTCCATTCATTATTATGTCCACTTTTGAACCTTTGGGGATGATGTTCAGTATATCATCTTCCATATATATATATATGTGTGTGTGTGTGTGTGTGTGTACTAGCTACCAGTAAATTAATAACTAAATTCCTGTTAGAAACAAGCTTTTTTGAGATAGGGTGTTCCAGCACACTGTCTTGGTGCTTTCCTGGTGGTGAACAATTGTTTTATGTCAAATATCACGTACAATAATGGACCGCCACTCATGGACTAACATGAGTAAAACACCAAGACATTATGCCCATCCCTGCTAACCCCTGGATTTAACATATTGGAGTTGGCTTGATTTTCAAAATAGGAAATGTGGTTCACCCATTGCACTGTCTCTGGAGCATTGTTCTTCAGGACTCCCTAACATGAGCCCCTCTTCCCTATCTCTTTTAGTGGAGCTAGTGAGTCCTTACCACTTTCAGTTTCCAGTCGCTGAAGTGGTGGACAATGGTCTATTCTTCCTGAGTGACTTGTTTACTCTTTATTCCACACAAGGAGAAGAGGACAAAGCTAGTTACCCTCCCACTCTTAACCTTGGATGGTTTTCCCAGATGTTGGGTAGGGAGCTGGTCCAGTCTAAGTGGGAGTCTCCTCATAATTCCAGTTCAGAGATGACACTTTGCTATCCAGTTGTATGAACATGGCCCTTCTTTTTGGTCATTCTCTTACTTTCCATGATTATGGAGGAGAGCCCTCGAATCCTCGTAATTCCGTACACTGAGTGTCACGTCTGTGAGCCATTGGTTGAACTTTGTTCCACATCCTCCTCATAATTTTGGGGACAGGGGATGTTACCTTGCCTCCCAGGTTGAGAAGTTATGATTTCGGTTTGTAATCCCAGGCCGAATGATCTCTGTTTCTTCAGGTTCAGTGAGGTGTGAATTGACTCCAAAATTCTGAGTTTGGTTTGTTGCATTCTGAGCTTGTTCAGGCTGGGGGGAAGACTTGTCTGATTGAATGTTGCTTGCCTTCCCTTTATAATTCCAGTGACTCACATACGACATTCTAACTTTCAGGTTGGGTGCCTGGGCTGGAATTCCGGTTTCAGTTTGTTGTATTTTGTGCTTCTTCAAGTTCGAGTGAGGATTTGTACACTTAGGTATTGCTTGCCTTCTCTTCATAATTCCAGTGGCTTGACATGCAACTTACTGTAACTTTCAGGTTGGGTTCCCTTCATATCATATTGTGGTCCCTATGCCCATCCACTACACCTTAGATCTAGCTTTCAGTTCACAGCCACCAACAACGAGATGTGGAATGTTGTATGGTGTGGTTGGGGGCCTGGACAGATCTCATGATAATGAACAATGTTGACTCTGTGGCCAGTTGGCCCTTACAGCCTACATTTAGATTTCACTTTACCTGGGCAAAGAGCATACCTGTTTCGAAAAGTAGTGCAGACCCCCACTTGTGTGCTTTATTATATCTCAATTTTGCACACCTGTTTTTCTATGCAGATGCTTTATGTGTGGATCTTGCCCTCACCAGCCTCTCCACCTGGTCAATGTGGGATTCTAGCTAGTGTGAGAGGGGGTAAGTGTGTTTGGGAAGCTTACATTTTCTTAAACTGAAAATGTATTTCCAATAATACCTCCGCTCACAATATCCCACCTTTTCTCTTCATGATAGTCAGTGTTTGGGTCTGATAATCTTGCCAGTCTCGAAAAAGTGAATAAGAAAGAATAATGTGGAGCTTATATATGGATCAGGTATTGAGGGCACGTTGACATGTGTGGAGAGAGTAACAAGATTAAAATCACTAAGGGTGATATAGTGGGGTTTAAAGACTGGAGCAAGTGAGTTAGAATTCACACCATTGCTTAGACAGGCAAAGAAGTGAACCTTTTGTCTAGATAAAGCTAAAGTGTGAGAGGAGGAAAGTATTATCGGAAATACATTTTCAGGATAGGAAAATGTAAACTTTTGTCTTTCGTTGCGTTATTTCAATAAGGAAAATTTAATTGCATTTGTTTTTAATGAAAGGAGACTTATTGCAATGCATTGTTGTCAAATATGTTTAGAATTCAGTGAAATGGATGCATCCAACAAAAAAAGAACACTTGGGTTCCCTAAGTAGCCGCAAGGATTTTTTTTCCACTAGATGTCACCATTCCTTGTCATTTTGTTGACTGCAAGAAAAGGCCACTAACAAAGTGAGCACTTTTTGGCAGTTATAAGAAGTGTGAAAGGGGAGATATTTGAATCAATTTATTTGACATGGTGTAGTAAAATCATTCATGTATATAATACTGACATGAAAAATAAAAATTATTTAAATATATATAAACCAAACAACAATAAATATACACAGCCTGGTCACAAGTAAATAGACACCACCTATTCAGAAAAAATGAAATTTTTCAGTCATATTCACATGAATTGATATATTTATAATTTAATTGATATCTAGTAGATCTTCCTTTGTCTAACTTTGATGAAACTCTGTAGTGTTTGAATTGTATGTTTTTATTTTTACTCAGATGTTTTAGATAAAGATTAGATAAAAATGTACCCTAAAGGATTTAGTGGTGTCTAATTTCACTAGAAAAAAAATAGTACATTAGAAAAGTTATTTTTACATCATAGCTGATGAAATTATGCTTTCTAGGTAATAAAGAGAGAATTGTGGTTAAAGGTTAATGTGTGTATATATATATATAATTTTTTTTTTTGTTTCTCAGCTTGCTTTCAAGTACCTGTCATGGCTACTGTTTCCTCTCCTTGGATGCTACTTTATTTATTCCTTGATCTATTTGGAGCATAGAGGATGGTATTCTTTTACTTTAAATATGATGTATGGCTTCTTACTCACATTTGGTAAATATTTTCTATTTATTTTAATCTGTTTAGTTTTAAAACATTTTTCAGTCATATTGAATATTATAATTATCATTCACCTTGTGCTGCTGCTGTTTTGTTTGGTGATTGTGGAAATGTTTAATCCTTTTGGCATGTATTTTTTTATTGTTTTTTTGTATCAGCACAAATTTTAATAGTTAATTTGTTTGATAAAACTAATTGTGTTAATATATGAGGTATCAAAATAAAGGACAAACATTTTTAAAATGGGAATTTGTCTATAGATGAAGATGAGGAAATAAGTATTTACCTTTGAAGTTTTCATGATAATTTACTGAAATGAATTTGTCTATTTCCACATCATTATTAATGCCATGTGCACTGAATCCTGTGTTGACTTACTAGTGTGATTTGCTTGGTTGCTGTCATTTTTCCTACCTTGCATTAATTTTCTAATGTGAGGACCATCTTTAAACAACTTTAGTCTTCAGTGTCTTGTTTATTACTGTGAGGTGTGATAAATATTGGAAAACTATATTGTTTAAAGATGGTACAGGTTATTTTGCCATAAAGGGTCAAGATTTGCCTGTTATTGTATTTCGAAGTATTTACACATTTTGTGAAGCAAATGTAAAACATGCAAAAGGGAAACCAAAGAGCATATCTTATGTACATTCTGTGTATTAGCTAATAAGATCACATGTTGATCAGTAGAGCCAGTCATGTAGTTACACATCAAAAACTACATTATCCAATGAAATTCAAACATCTTTGTAGTTAAAGAAGCAGTAATATTTTGCTTTATTAAATTGTTTACTGAGTGGTGTAATGTTGAAGTAATAGTAGGATACATCATTCAATTATACTGAAAGAATAAAGGATGTCATTAGCCATTTAAAGTATGAGCATCTAAATGGTAAAGTCCTGCCATAGATGGTGTCATTTGTAACAGATACCATCATTAGCCCTCAATCTAATAATCCTCATCTAGATGCTTGGTACATCTTTGAGGAAACCAGATAATACAAACCTCGAGTGTTGACATCAGGTCAAAGGTAACAGACATGCCAACTTTGTTATGTGCACACTCGGCTAACTGATGTAACAAAAGTTTGGAGACAGCTCAAATAAGTAGTAAAAGAGACTTTATTACAAACATATACCATTTTGACAGGCTGTTTTTATAACAAATGTTGCACATTTGTTATAAAGTTTCTTTTGCTACCCATTCAATCAATCTCCAAATTTTATTTTCTAAAAAAGTTGATTCCTTATCATCAAATTTAACTGATGTGACACTTGAAACATGAACCCAAGTGTTTGTTGTACTTAGTAATTTGTTCCCTGCTGGAGATCAATGCTACAGAAACCCCCTGGACAAAAAGCAGTTTGTACTGTGGCCACTGTTATATATAAAGATGGAAGACCATAACAGTTGTAACGGAATGGATATGAAATTTTTTTGGAGAATACATGTGCAAGAGCAACATTTATGTACGAATGATTCTGAAAAATCTTGCGAACTAACTGATGATTGAATACTTTAATGTGATTGGACTGATACTTATCTTCCAGGATTACATACTGGGTTATACAATTTTGTATTTGGAAAATACTTATGCTGTATACAGAGCACTGTGTTGATTCATTCTGCTTTGGTGAGCAATTTTGTTCCTTTGTATCTTAGGTTTGGACAAACTAGCCACCAAGAATTGATAACTAACCACATCCTTCCTAATGAATTGGATTTTTTGGTAGAAAGGAACAACAGTGTTGTCATCCTTGTTTTTAAATACCACATATGAGTATAACATAGAAAAGTGCCAAATATGCATTCCAAAGGCAAGGTTACAATATATACAAAGAATATCCATTTTTCAGACAGATGAAGCTTTTACCCATTGTGTCAATCCTTGGTTCTGTCATGTTGATGTGATAAATAATGATGCCTCAATTACTTATCACATATTCCAAAATGATTTTGAAAACGTTTGCACCTGAATACAACTGGCACATAAATTTAGAAACAGAAAAGTGTTGAGTGTGCATTGATGAGCCAAAATTATAGTATGCACAAGCGTGGCCACTTGTTAAAAATATGAAGTTTGTATCCTCAGATAGGTACATTGTATTAGTCCATGTTTTACTGATGGCTTAGATAATGATGTAGCAATTATTTACTGCACATTTTGAAATTATGTTGAAAACATTTCTACCTGGATACAACCAAATGACTTAGTTGTTGTATGGAAGAGGAGTTACAAATGCATTGGAGGTTCTTCTTGAACTGGCTCTGAAAACTCAGGTTCTTTTTCAGCAGAATGGATGTAACAGCATCGTGGAGAGAAATGTAATCTTTCAAGGCTCATCAACTGGTATTTATCAGTCTGCATACTCCTTGTATAGGGGATTATGTGAGCTGTTATCTGTGCCAGATAAAAGTAGGTGATTCAGCTCTGGACTTTCCACAGTTCTGTAAAAGATGTCTATGGCCACTTACTCTAAGCAGGTGGTTTGATTAATATGCTGTAATTGAGTTCTTAACAAAAGAGGGTGAAAAGGATGTACACACACACATCAATTGTTAGAATAATATATATATATATATATGATTCTATTGTTTAATCATCTTGAAGACAGTCTGATGGGTAAATCAGGTGTACACAAGTGTATGCATAACACCACTTCTACGTTTTACCAAACTGGTATGATGAAGTTCATGAAATGATTTAAGGCACAGTATTTAATGGTAATTGTGTCCAGAAATAATTTCTGGTTGCCCATAACCTCAGCACCATTGGTTATAATTTGATATGATTGGCTTACAAGAAATGAAATTAATATTTTTAGTTTATTTTAATTCTATCAAAGGCTGATAGATTTTTATACAAGGAGTGCGGGATATGCTTGTATAAGTAAAACATAGCTGGTAAAATATTGTACCATTCAGTTTGCATAAGTAAAAAAAGATTATAGGCTTAGATTAAGGAACAAGTAGTATAGAGTAAAAAAAGAAGAATTGGTAGATGAGAAAATTAATATTATTTACAGGATGTGTATGTTTGACAAATTGGTGTTGCTGCAATGTATCATTTATAGCTGCAAAACAATAGCGTGTAATTAAAAGAATTAGGTATAGCAGTTAATATTTTCCGAGAATAAACTGCTATAATATATTACTAAATCTATATTCTAAGATAATTATTAATTGGGAAAGACAGTGGAGAAAAATTGTTTCATAATCTTTTAACTCCCTCACTATGGGCAGGTCAAAGTGTGCATGTCAGAACTTTTTAGAGAGTTACGTTCAAGACTTAATTAACCATATCGTCGCGGGTCAAAGGCCACGTCATCATGTTTGTTGACTCGCATGCAAAATTTTATTGAACTACTATTTTATGAATTTATGTCAATAAGTTTAGTATCAAATTGTAGATTATAATTCAAATTTTAATATTATACATTAGTTAATTTCTTAATTTAAAGGTAAATATTAAAAAAACACCTAAATATCAATTCTTGTGTGTCACATGGTATGTTGAATGCAGCATTACTTCAAATTAGATGTTCATGATGTTCAAATACAAAGTCTATAGTTTCTTATGAATTAGGAACTCAAATTATGGATATTGTCAAGCAAGAATATAATATATGAACATCCTATCTTTTCTATTTGCTGAGATATCACTACATGTACTGAATCAAACACAGTGGGCTTGCCTACTTCTGGCCATTTTTGGAAACACTTCCTTATACACACTTACTTCTGTCAATGACATGTGAATAACCAATTTAAAGCTCAGAATGTCCCCCCAAGTGGATTTCTCAGCCTTTTTGAAATATTTGGGCAACAAACTCGTTCTTTTGATGGTAGATTTCAAATGGTAATGCAACACTTTAGTGAGCTTGAAATTTCATATTTTTTTAGACCCAAATACAGCTCAGTTACTAAGCTTGATAAATTATAGTGAAATTCTATGGTATTGATATAGTAATTTATGATGTTTGGTTATTCAACTTTGTATATATATATATAACCTAAAAAAAATTATTTTGTTTCATATCCTCCACATGCAAAATTTTAAAAGACTTAGCAACCTACATCAAGCAGCAAAGGTTGTAACTAGAAGACATAATTGTTTGCATTACTTCTTCATTTACTCTTCTATGTTTAAGAAAATAAGTTCAAGAACTTATTTCTAATTATTATAATAGTTTATATACATATATAATGTATTATAACAGAAATGTGACTATTTTACAAAATACTAGTCCACTAAAGCATAGCCAAGACAGGTCATTTGTAAAGACTAGTTTTATATTCTTGGATACGATATCATGAGTGTATGTGTGCTGCATCATTGTAACTTCTGTAATGTTAGCCAGGCACGACTGAAAGGTCAATATAATAAAAATAATAAATATAT
>NW_013668209.1:149969-152987 GCF_000517525.1 Limulus polyphemus
CACTTTGTACTCGTTAAAGTCTTTATAGTTTTACTATTAACTTTTAATGTAGTATATATACAGACAAAGTTTAGCACTCTTTCAGTAAATATTATAAGTCTTTCACATACAAAATCATATTTTAGTGAAGTATTTTAATAAACTAAAAAAAAATTTCATGTTAAGTATTAAGAATATTTTTCTTCATCTCAAAAATTTCAAGTTTCATTTGCATAATCTCTAAAACTTCCGAAGTACATTTCAAATGTCTGTTTTAAATAAAACTATATATTTTATTTTTATTTTCTCTACCCTAACTTTATGTAAGGTTAGTCAATTTGACCGACCTCGTAACCATAAAATAAATTAAATGAATCTGAAATACCCTTTTTTATTTCAAGAATGACTTCAAATTGTAACATGAAACTACATTCATTTATCCTAAGTAACTTTAAACTTGTAACGATATGCATCTATTTGTACTTAAATTTTATTGTTTCATTGCCCTTTGAACCTTATCTAACTATTATTCATCATTATAAGTTGTAAATCAGTTGGGGAACTTGGAGCTCATGTTACGCTGTCGAATTAAATTACATTACACACGAACTGCTTGCATGCATACCTCGGGAAATATTTTTATTATATTATTATTATTATTTATTTTACCTAATCTAACCTTAACTAGCCTAAAGAGAACCCTATTTTTACATTTCAGTTAATTTTATAATAATAAATAAAGAATAAACAAGAAATAAAGTACTCACCCGGTTCTTCTTTTTCTTTTTTTTTTGTTTCTGTCGACTGTCGATGACACTTAACCCTACTTTTTTATATACTAATGATAGTAATACACTAAATAATTTTATTTAGTTAAATAATGCACCAAAGAACCTTAAGTAATAACATGCATAAAGCAGACAATTTCATCCTAACTATGACAATTTTTCTGGCTTTCTGACAAAAGCCATTACAAATTCATCCAAGCTTGTCGTTGTGTTCCCTTGGGGATGAAGCTTGGACTAACAAAGAAATTGACAATTTTCTGCTCAGAAAACAGAGTAATGTAATACATCATTTGATTGGTTATACATAATACAGAATTAAATGTAAGGGAGAACAATTAATAAATTTTGAAAGGGAGGATGTGACAGGTGGGTGTTGGCAAGAGGAGTCTAATTTTCTATTTGATAACTCTGTAACTAAATAAATTGAAGGCTATAAAAATTATGGTTTGGATGAGCAATGATGATTTTATAGTGAGTAATTTATGTTAAATTTCATACTTATTGGAGGGGTGGTGAATAAAATGGAGAAATTTGGATGCTTAGAAAAAATGTCACATTTCTCACACTAAGATAAATTCAGGATTTTCTTTAATATTGCCTTATAAAATTAGAACTCAAAACTTATATACTATTAAAATATGAATTATTAGCTACAAATTTATGCTATACTAATTGGTATAACATATACATAAAGTAGTTTAATTAAATTTTGAATGTAAATCACTATAACCTTGTGACATATGCAGTAAAGGATATCCATGGTGAAAGGGTTAATAAACCAGATGTTAATACTTTATAAGTTTTAAGATCTTAATTTTGTAAGGAAATATTTTTAAAAATCCTCAGTCTACCATACTGTGAGAATTGACATTTGCTCTCTAGGTATCCCCTCTTTTCTTCTCTCACATAATTTAACATAAATTACTCATTATAATATAGTTGTCACTCAGGTAAAACATGATTTTTATAGCCTTCAATTTTACTTGGTTACAGAAATGTAAACTATAAAATCAAACCCACTTGCCATGTCCACTTATTACATCCTCTCTTTCACAAATTGCCAACAATAGTTCTCTCTGATCTTTAATAATATATTATTTAGAACCAATAGAAATCCAAAGTTTTATGTATCATATTACATTGTTTTCTGTACAGAGACTTGTCTATTTCGTTTCCAGTTTAAACTTTATTCCCACAGGAAACACATCAATGAGCTTAGCTGAATTTTTAAAGACTCTCATCTCACAGTTACAAAGCTAGAAACATTACGATAGTTGTAGGAAATTGTCTGCTTTTTACTTGTTATTAATCTGTGTTCTTAGGTGCATTATTTAATTATATAAAAAATTGTTAAGTGTGGTAGTACCATTAGTATAAAATAATAGAAAAAATAGGGTTAAGTTTCATTGACAGTCCACATCAAAAATAAAGACCTGGGTAAATATTATATTTCTTGTTTTTTATGTGTGTTCTTTACTAATTATTGTAAAAGTAACTAGAATTTAAAAATTAGAAACTTATTAGATAAGATAAAGAAAATAATAACAATATAAATGTTTCAAGATGTATGCTCGTGAGCAGCTTACCTGTAGCTTGCGTAATACATTATTGTATAGGATAACCTGAGCTAAGTGTTTGCCAGATGATTTACAACTTGTATGGTGGGATTATTAGACACAGTTCAATGGGCAATAAAACAATAGAATTTAGGTAGAATTAGATGTATAGTGTTCCTAGTTTTAAGCTATTTAAGATAAATAAGTCTAGTTTCCTGTTACAAATTGAAGTCCTTCTACACAGAAAAAGGTAACTTAGATTTATTTCGTTTTTTTGTTTTTGATTTTTTATAGTGGTTGTAAGAATGGTCAATTTAACCAACCCAGAATAGAGTTAGGGTAAAGACAATAACAGAAAAAAAATAACATTTGAACTTGATTTAGGAAGTTTTAGAGATTACACAATTAAACTTGACAAATTTTAGATGAAGAAAGCTATTTTTAATCATAATGTAAAAATCATTGCACTCATAACAGTCAACACTTTTACTCCATATATTAATGGAGAAATTTTTAACTGGACCAATTGTTGGATGAGGGGTTGCAACGGAAATATCTGCTGAAGCTTTTCCCCAGACACTAATCATAGCAGAACTGTCTGGAAAATTATCTATAGGAAATAGTACAGCTTATAAAATGAGTTGGAGCCAATCAGGAAATGTCACAGACCTACTGAAGGATGTGTAGATTGTATA
>NW_013668209.1:153937-167459 GCF_000517525.1 Limulus polyphemus
AGCAATAAGGTTCATTTTGCGACTGAAAGAATCCCATTGTGTGTACTGTCCTGTAAAGGTAGGTTTTCTGTATATACTGGTGAGAAAACGAAAGTCATCTTTTTCAAATAAGATGTCTGGGAACGGTAAAGAGTTATGTTGTTCCTTTTCAACGTTATATTTTAAGATCTGTGCAAGAACTCAGCTAACGGATGTTTCCGCATATAAAAGCTACCTTCACGTTTTGTACACCAAAAAAACTTTTCAAGAAATTTTTAGTAAAATACTTCATCAGAAATTTTGATTTTTTGTCTATAAAAGACTTGTAATGTTTACTGAAAACTTGTATAGGTACACAATTTGGGGGTCAAGATTTAGATCGACCCAACTGAGTGAGAGAGTTAATAGTTAATGATGTGAAAGAAACTTTGGAATGTATTTTATTTATGAAATATCCATATTTTTCATTTTTGTGGAATTTTTATATGTTAGTGCTAATTATTTTAATTAACATCATTGTTTTTATAAATAATTCTAGCTACAGTCCAACTGAAAAAAATATGATTCATTTATTTATATATTTACAAATACATTGCAGCTTAAAAATTATAGTTTTTAATTTGTTGTGAGAGAAATTCAAATCAACTGTCAGGTATTTTAATTTTTTTTCTATTGACAACATAAACTGCATATATAACATTAAGAGCAGCATATAAAGTAACATGAATGAAGTATTATAATATTGTTCTCTGTTTAAGAACAGTATATGAATATCTTTAAATTAACTTTTTTTGGCACATACACAACTTAAATTTTGCTTCGTGTTCACTTTCAGAAAGGTTCTAATGTGTTCAGCCATGAATAGATTCAAATATTAAGTTCCTGTACTAATTTATGTCTCATTGTGATTTCACAAACTTTCTATTTTACTTTAATTTGTCTAGGATTCATTATGATGACCCCTCAGCTGTTTATCAATTACAAGCTCAAGTCTGTAGCACATCTTCCCTGGCGAATGTTGACTTACAAGTTTCTTAACACATTCATTGATGATATATTTGCATTCGTTATCAAGATGCCTACAATGTATCGATTGGGTTGTTTTAGAGATGGTAAGGATCATAATTTCTTAATTATAATCACTCCTATAGTATTTAAGAGGTGAAAGAAATTACCTATCTTGTATTCAATGTAGAATATCTTGTCAGATATTTATTACTTCCAGAAATACTCTAAGTTAGTTCTTCAAGCCATAACAATAAAGAAACAAACCAGTGGATGTGGCATTTGTTGCAGCAATGACTTAATTATTAATTTCTTGAGAAAAAATAATTCAAAACCTCCTCTCACACTACAGCTATTTCTTGACTGCTTGGGTATCTTCCTTTGCCCATCTAAGCATTTGTCTGATTTTTACTCACTTGCTCAAGTCTTTTATTCCCCACTTAATTGCCCTTCGTGATATCTGTCTTGTGAGACTCTCCATCTACATCAATGTACCCTCTATCTTGGTACTGTATATAAGCACCTTCTTCCAGTAATATCATTTTTCTCGACAAAGTATTCACAAATGTGTTTCTATGTTGTACGACTGTTGGAAATACTTTGTGTGTTTTTAATTTTCGTAATAATAATAAAATAATCCCCCCCCCCCTCCATTTCGAAAGCCGATGTATGGCATGAATTCCCAGATTAAAACATCCGACACAGAAGCAAATCAAGTCGTTCCTATCCCGCCTCTGATATCTAGTGTTGCTCACCAATTGTGTGTTTCTCTGGAGGTTCTGAGGCTGCTCTAGCAGCCGTTCCTGGACATTCTGGAGAAAATTTAGATTCACTTTGTCCAGTGCCTTCCTTTGCTCTGTCAGCTTCCCATGAAGCCAATTTGGATCAGCCAGCTCCAGCTCGTTTTCCTCAGTTGGTAAATCGATTGTGTGATGTTTTGGGCCTTTTCCCAGTTGTTTTTGAGTCAGTGCCTTCCTTAAAGGTGAGTACTTTGTTCCACCTTCATCCTCTGATATTGCAGTTCATGCAGAGAGGTTTACTGCTTAGTTACAAGCTTTGTCCAGCATATTTGTCAAAACAATATGCTGTAGTCTACCACTGCCAGATAGAAGTATATTTAGACTTTCAGAGACTAGATCATCTTCTGGAAGTGTGTGGTTCCAGAATAGTGTCTATAGTCAACCTGAATAGATCACAATTTTCTAGAATTCCTCTAACCCTAACTATGATGCTATTTATCATCCCTACACTTTTTTTAGGAAGCCTATCAGCAATCACCACATCAATGTGATGACGAGTTGTGACTATTATTTGATTGTCAGCTTCTGCAATTTCCCTAGTATCTTGGCTGGTGTGTTATTGGGAATTGTCGGGTAGAAATGCATTGTTGGAAAGCATTTGTTGACCCGCTGCTGCCCTCCTTGAGTTGCGTGAGGCACCCTTTCTTTAACCCTTAACTTTTGTGGGTGTTCCAGAGTCTTTGGAATCAAGGGTTGATGTTGCCTGTCTGCATTCATCCCTGTCATCGATCACTTCTAGACTATCCTCAGCTCATAGAGGAGATCATAGTTCCACCCCCTATATAAATTTTTTCAACCCCTGAGATCAGCCCCACGGGCCATTATCCAGAATAGATTCTGCCAATATGCACGAGGTTCCTTTGCTCGATCAGAATGCTGCCAGCAGCGGTAGTGACTACCATTTACCTTTGGGGTCTGTGGGGGCTCATCTTTGAGAATTTCTGCACAAATGGAAAACCTTTACCATGAATCCATGGGTATTACGGGTCCTTGCATCAGGATTAGTCATTTAGTTCACATCTTCACTACCATCATCTCTCCAACCTGTTGTGTTTCTGCCTCCTGCAGATCCTCAGATTTCAGTACTTTATTCCACAGCTATCTGAGATTTGTAGGTCAAGGGAGCAATGGAGAGAGTTGTTCCAGTTTTTCCTGGGTTTTATTTCTGTTTTTTGGACCCAGGAAGACAGGAGATTAGCATCCAGGTCCTTGATCTTACTCATCTAAATCAATTCCTAGATCCTTCAAAGTTCACGATGGAGTCATTCCTCACTTTGCATTGGCATTTTTCACTAGGAATGTGGGTGACCAAGTTTGATGTTGCCAACACCTATATGCATGTTCCCATACCAGAGTCATTCCGTCACTATCTTTGTTTTGTGCACAGGGATCAGGTGCTGCAGTTTAGGAATCTACATTTTGGACTAGCATCAGCACCTTATGTGTTATGCTGCATTCTATGAGCTTTTTCCCATCATCTCTGTTCCCTGGGCCTGTGTACACACCATTACATGGATGACTCGTTACTACTGGCACCATTTTGTCAGTTGGCAGAATGTTCCACCCAGATTCTGCTTTCTGAAGCAACCAAGGCAGGATTTCTTATCAGAGATAAGAAATCTATTCTCATTCCAATTCAATATATCATCCATCTGGGTGTCTTTTATTCAACACATATCTCAGTGGGTCTCAGCTGACTCCCATCCAGCTCCACATTATGGAATAGGCAGTTGGACTCTTACTCAAGTCTCCTCACACTGCATGGATGGTTATGTCTCTTTTTGGAGATGTGGGCCTCACTTGAATCCCCTATTCCTTTGGGACAAGTGCACATGAGATTCCTTCAGTGGTCTCTACAAGACCTATTTGCTATGGTTGGCATGAACAGCGATTTTCTAGATTCCCAGGTCTCCTTATTCAGGATCAACATCTTATATCTCGAGTGATGGTTAGATCAGAACAGGACTATGATAGGTGTTCATCTGTGACACCTCATCCAGAGATCCATCATTTCACGGATGCCTAGCTTCAGGGATGAAGTACATATCTCAACGGTCAAGAATTCCAGGGTCTGTGGACAGAAGATGAGGATTCCCTACATATCAATGTTTTAGAACTTCTTGCTGTGCAAAAGGCGATGTCTCAAGGTCTGGAATTGTTGAAGAGCACTTCTGGGGTGCATTCAGGAGACAGCCATGATCCGACATCCTACACCCATCCATTCCGAAGCTCATGCTTTGTGAATGGAGGTAATGTGGTCCTGCGCATGGCATCAGGTTTTACATTCTAAGGATGCATGTACCTGTCTTAGTTTCTGTGTCGTTCCACATTTATCAAAGGAAATGGCAAACATATAGGCAATGGTGTATTGTGAGGAGGTTAAAACCACTTTGTCCAGACATGTCAACCATAGCCCAATTTTTGACCTGGTTCTTTGACAAGGATTTTGCATCTCCCACTGTCACCCTATATAAGGTGGTCTTATCAGCTAGTTTTGGATACTCTAAGAGACAGAAATGCTTTGAATCCCCAGTGCTTCCTGGCCTCCTCAAATCATTTTGGGTCCTTCATTCCAAATGACCTTTTCAGGTACCTAACTAGGATATAAAGGTGATGTTACATGCTTTTTTCTCGAGATCCTTTTGAGTCCTTAGTCTCATGTAACATGTATCACCTTTCCCTTAAAGGTTTATTTTTTGTTGCTGCTGGCCTGCGAATGTTGATGGTCGGAGTTGTTTGCAATTCATGTGCACAAGATACTTTATCATTCTTCCTACATCCTTTTAGACAGGTCCTTCTTACCTAAGACACAGGCAGCCATGGAAGGGGATAAATCCATTTCACTTATTCATCTGACAGTTATTTATCACTCATTTATAGATCAGATCCCAATCCTTTATATCCAGTGAGGGCCTAGAAGTGTTATGTTGCCCATACCAAAGTGTTTAAAGGTGCTAGATAATGGCTTTTTATTCATTGGGACCATTCAATTTTCTGTGATTTATCCCCAGTTACCTTGACAGGGTGGGTATGTAAATTGATCCATATTGATTTTTCTGGGCTCTATTTGGAGGTGAGGAGACTTCTGCAAGTCACATCTCATCAGATTCCTCACATTTCTATGGCTCGGTCAAATAGTGCACTGTGTGGGCTGGTATGTGGACCTCACCCAACACTTTTATCTCACATTATTTGAACTATCTGGCCAATCTCTTACCTCTTTTTCACAGGATTCCACTCTGTAGCGAATATTGCCTAATCGGGTGTGCTATTATCAAGGCAATTCTACACTAGCAACCACTAACTCAGTATACTTTATCTACTTTGCAACAGGCTCTTTAGAAATGGGGTGTTCCATAAGATCACCTAGAGGCATGCCAAGATGGTATTGGTACTAAGCTGGACTGCCATTTATGGACTATCGTGAGTAAAGCGTAAGGGGATCCTGCTCATCCCTTATAATCATTGGATTGAATAAATCAAGGATCTTTTTTTTTTGAAACATTTAGGGAACTTTGTTCAACTATTCACATGGGTGAATGGTGTCATGAGACAAATATTGCCAAGGGCAACTAAATGAGGAATAAAAGACTGGAACAAGCGAGAAAAAATCAGCCCAATACTTAGATGGGCAAAGGAAGAAACCCTAGTAGTTGAGTAATAGCTGTAGCGAGAGGAAGGAAAGTATTATTGGAAATACATTTTTGATTTAAGAAACTGTTAACTTTTGTTGTAATAAAAAGTAACTATTCTGCAGATGAAATTTAAAATTTTCATTAATGTTACACCTATAATTTATTAGGAAGTAGGCTTGTGTGTCTGTTATCTTTTTTTTTTCTTTCAGTTTCAGAATCCTTGAGATACAATACATGTTTTAGCTTTGCACTATTTCTTGCCACATTGACTAATTGCATTGTTAGTTAAGATACTGTGAAGCTTTTGGAGCATATTTTAGAACGTCATAAGGATTTGATTTTATTTTTATCAATACATGGAAAAAAACTCCAATTTTTTGTTGATTATATAGAGATTAAGAAATATTAGTTTATGAGAAAACTAAAAATTAAATGAGTTTTTATAACAGAATTGCAAACCCACAAGTTATCATGATTTAATAGTCAACAATAAAGTATTTTAACTAATCCTTAGAGTGAACATTTTACTCTGAACTTATATTGCTTGATATAATTTGTTCTGATTCAAAACTCAAGCTAGCAAAAAGTGAACTGTTAGTGCATGTTTATCTGAACTTTAGGAAAAGAAAAAGATGGAACAGTTCTTTTCAGTAGGACTAATAAAGATGTTCTCTCTCTCTCTAATTATATAATTCTTGAAACTAAACTGTTAATTAATACTTTTGTTAAAGAATATAAAATTCTGTTGTTCTTTATATTTTTAGTAAAATTTAAAAGTATTATTTGAAATCTGTAACAGTAAATATTTACATTTGATGACTTGAATACTAATAGTAGCTACTGAATTAAACTGCATTCATAATAAAACTTGTATACATTATAACTTCTATCTTTGAAAAAAGATTGACTTGTGAGAATAGTATAGTAAATAATTATTATTAATGCTCAATGAAAAACCTTTGTTTCCACAGACATCGTGTTCCTTATATTCTTGTATCAGAGATGGATTTATCGTGTAGATCCAAAAAGAGTCAATGAATTTGGAATAAGTGGAGAGATGCATGAGCAAGATGGCAACACAGCAAATGGAGCAGTTGTTACTTCAGAAGAAGCTGGCAATTCAATTGAGGAGAAGAAAAAGAATTAACATTTTATCAAGAATTAGCTTTGACATCTTAAGTTTGCTGTCTTTGTGTGAATTAAAGCATGCAGGTGGAACTTTTTTTCAAATAAGTTTAGAAATTATGATAGGATATGCAAGAACTTGAAACTTTTATTAGATAAATTCATGACAAAAAATATATGTTTTTAAATATATTGTTATTCATTTGTTTAAGCTATATACATACATTTCCCAAAGTGAGGTAGGCCAACATTAAACGATTTAGTTAAAAAAAGGAAGTGTAAATTATTGTTTTCTTTGTAATAGACATTGTAAGTTTTAGGCATCATTTTTTTTAAATATTGTGTATTTAATTGTGATTAACTCTTAATTTTCAAGAGATAATATTAAAAGCTGATTAACATCACATTTCAAATTTGTAAGTTATCAAATGAACATGATTCAACTGGACACAATGTTTTGTCAATTTACATGCTTAAAGATGTATTACTGGATTTACAAGACAATTCAAGAAATCAGTAAGCAAATGGTGTAAGGAATATGAAAACTTTTTTTTGTTTTGCTAGGTAATTTTTATTTTTGGATTCACTACAGTTTGCTAATTTAAGAAATTAATATTATGATTTGTTATAGCACATTTGTTTTTTGTTCTAATTACTTGCCTTTCCTTATTCTTGTATTATTATATGTTATAATTTGGCATTTCTCTTACTCCCGACAATTTATTCTACTTGTATTTATTTGACCTACCTTTTTACGAATTTAACCCTCTTGCTATGGGCAGGATAAAGTGCACATGTCATGAGTTTCCTGAGAATTACATTCAAAATTTAATCAAACAACTTTAATATCATTGTATACAAATAAACTTGGCACTAAAGTGAAATATTTAAAAAAAATACTCAATCTCCCATACTATGAGAATTGTGAAATTTGCTATCTCTGTCTTTCCTCTTTAATTTATTTACCACTCCTCTGAGAAGAATAGAATTTAATGTAAATTACTAATTATAATATAGTTATTACTCAAGCAAAGCATAATTTTTATAGCATTCAATCTTATTTGTTTTTGGAGCCATAAACTAGAAAATCAGACCCACTCTCCACACCCACCTATCACGTCATCGTTTTCATGAATTGCTAATAGTTCTTTCTTATGTTTAATACTGTATTATTTATAACCAATAGAAAGCCAGAGTTTTAGTCTATCAAATGACATAGTATATTACATTGTTTTCTGTACAGATGATTGTCTATTTCACTTCCATTTCAAACTTTATTCCCACGAGAAACACATCAGTGAGCTTAACTGAAGTTTAAAGTCATTTATCACATAGTTAGAAAGCCAGACAAATTATCATAGTTATAGGAGTTTTTTCCCTTTATGCGTGCTATTATTCTGTTTTCTGGGGGTGCATTATATAATTAAATAAAAATTATTTAGTGTAATATTACCAATAATACAAAAATGCTGGCTTAAGTTTCATTGAAAGTTGATAGCAAAAGAAAAGAAAGTACCCAGGTAAGCACTATATTATTTGTTTTTCATGTATTAAAAATTATAATTTTTTGTGTACAAAAGACTTGTAAAGTTTACTTAAAGCTCGAAAAATTTTGTGAAGATACACAAAAAATATTAAAAGTTATAGTATGAAAACTCTGATGGTCATTTTGGGGTCGTGAGGTCAGTGTAATCCATTGAGCCCTTAGTGAGAGGGTTAACAAAGACATTCAATTCTCATTATAATTTTTATCATACGCAGTGAAAACTCACAGAAACAGTTTTTGAAGAATTGGCTAGTTTTCTGCATTATTTCCATTCTTTGTTCATCTGAGAAATAACAATTATATTTCAATTTTTGAACATCATGCATGATATTTGGCATGTTAAGTAGACAGTATTCAATCCCACAAATAAACACACAAAAAAACTTGTGTACATTGATAGGTTGTTAAATGCTGTATTTTAATCTCTAGAGATATGTAAAAAGAATTTACAACCTGAACTACAGCAAAGTGAGATTTTTCAAATAGTATCATTAACTTTATAAAAGTAAATCCTTAGTGCAAACAGTTAAATCTCAAACCAGAATTCATTGATTTGACAGTGGCTCGGTGATGATGATAAATCTTAACTTCATATCTCGGTACTCTTGGATGCTTTTGAGTAAGTAAGGTTCTTGGTGCAACAATATTTCATATTTGTTTAGTAGTGAATTCAGAAAAAAATGTAGATTCTCAGTATTTTGGCTTTTGTATTTGTTAGTTAAGTTTTCTAACAAGCATAGTTCTTAGCAAAACCACTGACTAATCTTCATTATAAAATCATTAGACATTCAGAGGAAAATATGCTGACAAAACATAAAGAAAATATATTTTCTACACATTGACATTCTATATTTTATCTCAAAAAATAATAGGTAAGGAGATTATAGGTTAAACTTTACTAAAACATTGGAAACAATAAATTTAATAAAGATACCTCTATATAGAATTGAAATTTTAGCAAGTGTACTTACTATATCTTGCAGTTAGTAGAATGATAATTGTTTAAAGATATCAAACATAACTGTTTTCTGGAGCTTTAAGTAGCATAAATATGGCACCTCTATTCATAAATATATAATCAATAAATTCATGTCTTAATCACAGAACAGTTGAAGAAAAACATAAATTTTAAATGTTGTTTCAAATGTTTCTTCTTGCCACTTGATACCCTTTCCAAGGTACAGTAGCTAAGAAGACAAGTACCCATAGCCGAACTTGCTGACCCTTTCAGCCATTATAATATGACTGTCAATCCTGCTGTTTGTTGAGTTAGTGGTGGGTGGTGTTGACTAACTGCCTTCCCTCTAGTCTTTCACTTCTAAATTAGAAATGGCTAGTGCATATAGTCCTTAAGTAGCTTTGCATGAAAATTCAGGAAACAAACAAACAGAAGACAGGTTTTTGTTACTGATATCAATGTCTGTGAGATTTGTTTATTGTCATCAACATCTAGGGTTTACTGAGAAGAGATGATCTCTTCTTTTTAATTTCTAAAATTAATCATAAACAATATTCCATGGTGAAGAATACAACAATGTAAAAAAATTCACAATTTCATCATTTCAAGTCTTGTGTATTAATTTGGGTTGTTGTTGTTTGTTTTGTGGTGTGTGCACTACTTTTTCAGCTATTTTTATGAAGCATACACATGAAAATATTTTGACAATAATTTTTTCTTTGTTTTTTTTCCCTTATTATGAATAGTCCTAGGAAACTCAACCCAGCTAGTTTTAATTTGGCTGAATTTCTAGCTCACCTTAGTTTCAAATTGCAGAAACTTTTGGTTTATAACAGGTCTTCTTTTGTAGAATTAATTTCAAATAAAATGAAAGACTTTCTTTTTCATAAGTGAAACTAAAAAGCAGTTTTTTAGTTAAGTTAATATTAAGATTTTTTTTAGCAAAAATTTACATTTATCAGTATAGTTTATGCAACATAAAAGCATGATTATTCAATAGCAATTAAAAATGAAGTTAAAATATTTTGACAAGGTGCTAAAGAGGAACTTTAAAATCAAATCTCAAGACTAAAGTTTGACTTATTGAAATGTCTGAAAACTTTGTTTTGCTGAGATATTTTGTGTTCCATAAATGTTTAAAACTTTACTTTATTAGTATCACAATATTTTTTAAGTGTTCCAAGCAAGTTTTGCAAAGTAAAGCATGTGTCTGATAGAAGCCACTTATCTTTCTTGAAAGGTCAATTAGTCATTTATGTAATGAGTTCCAATGGGTTTAAATTATTGATAAGGCAATTATATGTAGTCTTTGTACCTTTTTTTGCTTTTCTAGTATACATGCATGAAGATTTTGTAAGATTTTCACAAAAATTGTCAATTTTTTGTGATTCTACAGAATAGTCATTTATCGATAAAGACAAGCATCCCCCCAGTTTAGTTCCTAAGTGTAAATCTTTCTCGTCGTGTAGTATATGTAATCTCAAACTGAACAAATCACAGGAAATTATGATAGTCTCCTTTTTGTTATTGATTCTGATTGAGATCAAGACACAAAAGCTGTTAATTTTTGCATTATTTCAACTATAATGAAAAAATCAGACTTTCACATTACTAAGTACTTGTATAAAGTATTAAAAGTTGATCTGTTCAGTTGGTATGTGTTTATTTTGACTTTGGTTGTTAATTTTAATAAAAAACCAACAGTTGTGGACTTCAGGATATTTGCCTGAAAAAGGTTATTACTTAACAGGTTTAAAATACACAAGGTTTGATAGTATAGAAACTATCAGTGAGTCAATAAGAAATGTAATGGGTTTGGTAACAATTAGTATGACATTAAAATACACACACACAAGCTATTTGTTCATTACTAAACATATTCTGTTGTTAAATATAAAATAATCTTTGAAATTTTTTAAGTTTTATGTTGTGTTCTGTTTTAAAAACAAATGTCATCACAACACCAGAAATCAACAGTAGATACAGCCTATAGTTGTGGGGAAAAGATGTTTGAATTTGAAATATTCTATGTCATAACATCAAGTAATGATAGATAATATAGCTCATAAGAACCCTGTTTGAAATGTATAAAAGTTTCATTTACTAAGATAATTCCTTCATACATTTTTTGGTGCTTAGTTTTGTTTTGGATTCTTACATGTAGTGTTTTCAAAAATTATCAGTATTTGTGATTTAGTTAAAAACTGTATTCTGTCACAATATATCAAAATATTAATTTATCAAAATTAATCCATCTTATATTAGGCTACAACACAGGGGTACAGGCATGTTTTTTTTTATATATTGAGTTTTACCATCAGTATAATCAGATGTTCCTTCTCTGTGTGATTGTATATGTAGAATGTGCCAGTATTTCATTGTGGTAATAACGACAATGTACATTTTACCATACAAGAAGTGTAATGTAAATCTACCTGAAGTAATATATATTGATAACTTATTTTAGTTTAGACTTAAAACTATCAAAACAAAACTTAAAAGAAACTGATAAAATTATGCATGAATGCAGTATTACGGCAGATATCAAACTGATTTAAGTTTTACCTGCCACATCCTCTAATCTTTCTTATCATAAAACAGGCATTTTCGGACTTAATATTTAAAGTCGCATGTAAATCGTACTGCATTAATGTAGCATAAAAATTGGTAGGAAAACCATGGTGGCGACGTTTTAATATTTGTGTAATCTACATCATGCTAATATATATCTGATTTATGCTATTATGACCTAGAATGAACTTAATGCAAAGTAATTTCTAATATAACTTATAGTGATGGAAATAGAATCTAAGCTAAATGCATTTTCGTTTAAGCTAGCTTATTTTAATTCAATGTATATCCTAAACTTTTCGACAGAAGTCCAAGGAAATAAAGTATAGCGTTTCAAATATAGCAATTTACTATTACCAAATAAAACTGAATTTACTTAATTAACGGCAATGGGGATAGATCTTCAGAGTAACGAGATATGATCAGGAAATATATCAAGAAGTAAATATGAATTCTTTATGAAAATATTAGACAAAAACCTACAAAAATATAATAAAACAATCTTTATTCACTATAAAAAATAATGTATGTATAAGGCGTGGGACAACGCATTTATAGTTGTCTGTAAAGTTTCTCATGGACTTAGGATGTTTAATGAGAATTAATTAATGCGACAGTTTAAACTTGAGAAGAGTATTACTATTTACAAAACAAAAGGACTTAAACATCAATTATAAAATAGAGAGGGCAATTTAAGTACTTTAAGATGTATTAACATTTTTATATTCCCAAACAAAATCAACATAGGGTGAATTGATTTTAACAGATATCACACTTATTTCAAGGCTTATTTCGTTTGTTAATTTCACGTGAAATTTCTTTCCGATAAAACTTTAGCGATACAAGTCCTTTCTTAAATAAAACTTGTTTATTCTTTTTCAATACAACTTTGCAATACACTTAATTTCCACAGTTACTTTAACTTGAACACACGCTACTTACGTCACTACCGCGCTTGACTGAATTGTCCGTCTCTATCTCTGTTTGTTAGCAATTCAATTATCTATTCTCTCCCGTCACTTTATTTGCCGGCTTATATACTATAAGAGCGCGTGTCTAGCAAACACTCGAACCTTCACGAACGTTCTAGATACTCATTACGTGTTACCAGGGTCAAGTGAATTCCGCTGTCGTAACACTGCCCCTTCCTTAGTATTCCTTAGCCACTTAAATTAAACTAATAGATAATTCACAATAACATAATTAAATGTATACAGAATTTATAAATACAAAATTAAAATTCAACAAAGTCTATTAATTTTACGGGACGTATCTTCTTCCGTACGGGTCTCTGTCTCGTTGGCTTCTGCTTCACGTAAAGTTCATCTGCTCCATCAGGAAATGTCATATCATCAGTGGTAGTAACTTCACCAAGGGCTTCACTGTTTTACTTCTCAAAACTGAGTAGAGTTTCTTTTTCGACAGTGGATTTTCCAGGTGACACATCTTCAGCGGCGTCTTTTGTTCACTTTGTCCCAACTGAAATGTCCTAGACCGTGATAACGCCAAAGCCTGTTGGTATGCACCACCTTGGGCTTACCTTGCCGACCACATTTTATTTGGAAAGTTATGTCTGAGAGACGATCCACTATGTCATATGGGCCCTCCCATGGAGAAGACAACTTAGGAGATTTCCCTTTGGTCTTCCTGGGATTACACAACCACACCTTGTCTCCTGGTACAAAGCTGACTTCAGTTGACCTCTTATCATAACATAGCTTCATGGAATCAGCAGATGTTTTCAAGTTTGAACGCACTTGATTATGAATATCATCCATCCTTTCCGATAACACTTTCACGAACTCAAAAAGTGCCCAATTGTACTTTTCTACCATCCCATGAGACTTTTGGTGAAGTCGCGTTGTCCTGGTCTTTCGTATGCCAAACAACTTGCAGCATTCAT
>NW_013668209.1:168042-174310 GCF_000517525.1 Limulus polyphemus
CAAGACATTGAAAGAAAAATGGCCTCGGCTCCACTTCCAATTCCCTCACTGTCGTACATACTGGATTGTGATGCTAGTAATGTCGGAATTGGAGGAGTGTTGTTTAAAAAAGTGGGTGAAAACGAACATGTGATGGCCTATTTCAGTAGGGTCCTGAGTAGACCAGAGAAGAACTACTGTGTAACAGGGAGGGAACTTCTTGCTATAGTAAAGAGTCTGACATATTTCTATCCTTACCTCTATGGGGCTAGGTTTACCATCAGGACAGATCATGCTGCATTACGCTAGTTAAGATCATAAGCCCGGCAAATAAAGCGGGAAGAGAAGTGTTTGTTTTTAAGTCAAAGTGACTGTGGAAATTAAATGTATTGCAAAGTTCTATTGATAAAGAATAAACTAGTTTTAATTAAGAAAGACTTGTATCACTAAAGTTTCATCGGAAATAAATTATACGGGAAATTAACAAACGAAAAGAGACGTAACAATATTTTCATTGCTTTTTTTTGTGGGGCTCTTTATTTTATTGATTCATTCATGCTACAAAACACTCATGTTAGTTTATGTAATGTTCGTAGGTGCACATGAGACCACACACGTATATCTATATCACCATATATGTATACTGCTATTAAACATTGTCAAGTGCTCTAGTATCTTAAATAAATCACTTACAGCTATTACGTGAATCACTTTGGTGACCTCCTCAGGTTACTCTTTAAAGCACATTTGATAGTGCCATCTATGGGCTATACATTTCTACTCATTTATATTTTTTCAGGCTTCACAAGATAAATAATCAGTGGTAAAATTTGAGCAAATTAAGAACTTTTAACTAAAAGCCTCAAGCAAGATTAAAATTCATGCTGTGGCAACTGTACCTCAATATAAACTCAGAGGAAACAAAATTCTCACAGCTTGTCAAACTGGTATATATCTCAGTTATATGAACAAAAATCTTATGTATACAGAACAGCATGCCCGACAGAGCTCTTACCACTCAACTAGATTATGGGAGTCATTCTGTCGAAATGTCACAAGGTTTTTTGCATCAAAAATTTCATTTATTGGAAAACAATGATCACAATGCACTTTCAATCACTGATTTTTCAATCCTGTAGATGTTGACAATGAAGTAGTAGTAATCATAAAATGTACTCCTTGCCTCTTTCTGGACAATACTAACTGATAAATCAAAAAGTAACGGTAGCAAAGCCATTGGTTTCTCTATCAAACAACTGACCTACCTGTTGTCAATTAATCAGTTCCACCCATATTAATTGGGTGGTTGACATTGGTAACTCTGCTAATAGCCAGAGTAGTCTGTTGACTATCTCGAGCAGCTCCTCATTTGGCTCTGACTCAATAATTTCATACTGAGACTTTTGGTCAGGCTGTGCACCAGTCTCGTCTGTGACATACAGATATGGCTTATCAACATTTTTCACGTGCTTTCACGCACATCACTATTGCTGTAAGTTGTACCAACTTGTTGAAGTATTAGGTATGGACTAGTTCAAACAGATTCAGGATGCTTTCATGCTGTTAGCATATACCACAACTAAACCCAATCTCCACAATAGAACATCTGTTATTTTATCAACTAATCATAAAATACATTCTTTTGTAAAATGGCCTTCCCTAGGTTATTGCATGAACTCATGCATCAACCATTGTAGACCTCAGTCCACATATTCCTGTGGACATTGTGGAACATCTTCTTTTGAGGAAGGACCATACATCATATCAACAAGGAGGAGTATTTTTTGCCTGAGCATGAGTAATTATGATAAGTGTTCATCCCAGTCACATTTTTTCCTTTATCCAAAATATATCTTGATTGTGTGAGAGCAAATAATAGTGCTGCTATCTTGAAGTAGTCGACCACAAATCGTTGGGAATATAATGTGAGACTAAGGAAACTGTAGGTATCTCACTTGGTCACAGGTCAAACTAATCTCTCAGTGCAGCTACCTTAGCTCAGTCCATAGAGACTCTGTTTCTCCCTACAATGTGACTGAGAAACTCCACTTCACATGTGCATAAGCAAGCACTCTTGAGGTTTCAGTTTCAAGCCTGCTTATCTTCTAGAATACTATTCTCAGATTCTTATCTATAGAATCGTACTTGTGACAAACACCAAAGTATCATTGATGTAAACCAGGCATCTCTCCTATTACAGTTCAATCAGCATAAGCTCCATTAATCTCTTGAAAGTAGCAGGCATGTTACAAAGACCAAAGTTCATATAAGCCCCCTCTTGTGCTAAAAGTTGTTTTAGACCTGCCCTCGTCATCCAGCTCGACTTGCCAGTATCTGGATCCCAAATCCAATGTGTTCAACCAATGGAAATCTTCCAGACATTCACTTGTTTGCTGTAAAGAGATTGCATCAATGCAAGTTAACACATCCATCTAAAATCAGCAAATAACTTTGGCATACCCTCTTTCTTCCTGACAATCACTATTGAAGATGAACAAGCACTCTCCAAACATTGTATGATCCTGTCCTTCAATGCCACAATATTTCAGAAGTTGTGACATCCCTAGTGTCCCAGGAGAACCAGCATGGTAGCTGCCTTATCAGACATGCATCAGATATCATGTGCTGCTGAGTTGCCATTGTTTAACCAATCGCTCAGCTGGTCCCAAAAATACTCCAGCACATTCAACCAACAAGTCACTGAGTTGCTTTTGCTGCATTTGGTTTAGACTGTTTTACACAGTTCTCATCCAATAACATCAAATGTATTGGTAACCATATAGTTGATTTTGGCTGCAGATAAATGGTTACTTTTAGTTTGCTTACCATTCCAGTAGCTGATAGCCCATAATTACAAAACAACACTGAGATTTCATCCCTTGTTGGACAGATCACTGTTCAGGCTAATGATGTTTGCTTTCTGAATGTCCCCTAGTGGGACAATAGTAAGTCTATGGAATTACAACTTAATTCCCTGGTTCGATTCGCCATGGTAGAAACGCCGATGTGGCCTTACTCTAAAACAAACCAAAGCTTTTTGAACAGGAATCAGTTTAACTTACGTGTGGCTTCTATAGCCATATTAAACTGTACTGATACACTTATGTATATAGAAGTACATCTATTTCCTTTGTTACATACATTTATGCAATCCAATGTCCCTGAACTTAATCTTGCCAACATCTTGTGAACATAAGCTCACCTGTTGCACAGGCAAAACTGATGGATAACTTCTGCAATACATACATCCTGGGGAGGCTAATACCAGATCTGAGGTCATATACAATAACCTTTGTTCATTGTATGACATTTTCTAGACTAAGCCAGATATCTACCTCTTCTCTAACGTCTAGTTTATTGTCATTTAGCAGAATAAAGTCAGCATCTGCTGGCCATAGTAGTGCTCTCACTTAGAGGGCTTAAAAGATTCTGCAGTCCACTAACATCCTAGCTGCTCCTGTGTCAACCAGGAACTCAAACTTTTGTCCTTGTATCCTCACAGGCATTTACGAGGTTTCATGCCAGCCATAGGAGAGCTGGGCTGATTACTAAACCCTTTGGTGGAAGTGGTCTGCTGTGCTCCTTCAAGATGGTGGTCCGATTGTACTTGAACTCTATTAGTTTTTTGAGTACTTGCTACACCATCCATTGTTTTTATTGGTTATCCTGGACTTGTTGATTCATTATAAGGTACTGATAACCTTACATTCTTTGCTGCTAGACAAGGTGCTGGTATTGTGGGTTGACTGGAATCTGCTGAAATATTGGATGAAACAAATGGTATGCTGTCTTTTCTGCTCAGTAAAGTATAGGCAACTTTCTAATGAATGCCACATCAGTCCAAGTGAAGCAGACAATTTCTTCCTTCCATCATGGGTGACATTTGAGTGAAGACATTGACATTTGCTGCAGCATGTACCCCATGAGTGGACCAAGATATCTCTGTCCACTCACTAGAAATCAATGTGGTTGCATCACAGTACCAGGATGAGTGAGCAACTCGCTAGCTCTCAGTACAGATCTAGCCTGATATGGTGGAGGTGTCTGAGTAGGTTGGTTTATCTGAAGTGTAGTCACTATAAATTTTGATTCTGACTTGTTTCTCTTCCACAACTAACTCCAAGTTATCACTTAATGCCAGGTCGTAATGAAAACTGCTTCAGCTAAGATATAAATGTTCCCCAATCCCCAGTTTTGCCTCAATACTTCATAGGAAAGCCCTCAATGAATTTATTCATGAAAATGTCCCCTTGATCTACAGATACGATTGTAGGGTAGGCCTTTCTGTACAGTTACTACAGACCACATCTGTAGATGGCCAGATTATCAGGGATGGTCTTCTTCCAAGCCTTGAACACAGCCAGATGATGTAGCTTGTACATGGCACTGTCTCTCAGTCATCCAGTTGTTCAATAGTGTCCAAGGCAGGGCCATATAACCTCAGGATCAGACATTGGACATTCATTCTAGTTATCTGCCTGAAATGTTGCAGGACATGGTCAATGCCTTCTTTTGTCATTCCCATAACCATCAGGGGCAAAAGCTAATTTGACTCAATCTCAGGGACCTGTTGTGCAGGTTAGTGTCTCACCCTTGAAGCTTCTTGGCCAATGCCTGACTGAGATGTCACAGGTGCAGAGCTATAGTCGTACTCATTTATTCAAACACTCAGATGAGTAATTGATCTCTGGTCCAAAATAGAAAAGCAATGAGCTACTTGCATCAACTCATCATGTAGTCCTGCTCAAATTCAGGTGTTGTCATGAGAAATGGTCGATACCACGAAATACTTCTCAGCTCATGAGACTCAACACACCCTGGTTCACGGCCTTTTCCCATTTTCTCCTGCTGATGAAACATATTTTAGTGGTGGAAGTCATCCACCAATGGCATATTCAGTCCTTCGTGACGAGTCATCGATGGTTTGGAATGTAGCTTTAGTACTCTGGCTGGTAATAGCTTTGGACTCTTGTAGAGACCTCCCCAAATGGCATCAAACCCATTAGATGCAAATCCAAGTTAATGACTCTCAGTCATGACCTCTTTTTTTGTGGCATGCTTAATTCTGAGAGTCAAAGCTGAATCCGCCAACTTTGGTGCACCAGATATTAGCAGATATTTCCGAGTTTGTGGTTATAGACTGATCAATGTCAGGGACCTTAACAGAATGGGTAAAAGACTTACATCCAGGAGAGGATTTCTTCTACATTTGACACCTCTCTCACACAACTGTCTTTCTCCAGTGTCAAACTCTCTCACTTAGTCATGATGAGTACTTCTACTTCCAGAATAAGTCATTATTCAAGTAAAAATATTTCCTTTAGACTCCTATATGCTCAAGAAATCAATAAAGGGCCAGCACATACGTTAACAAAATATATAGCTCTGCAATAATACTGTGGTAATGGATACTTGTGGTATTCTCAGATAAGTATATATATATATGTACTCAAGAGCTCCAGCAGGAGTTGTGATTGAATGCTTCTTCTCAGTCCCCAACTGTTCAGGAATTTTAGCCACCCACATCAGTTTTATCTGGCAGTCTACAAGCTCCTTTTGGATTTGGCAGGTTTCCAGGTCTCTGCTGGTAACTCCTGGATCTCTAGCCATCCTTTCAATGATAATGTTGATGAATTTGGTGGTGGTTGATGCTCCAGTTGTTTACTTGAAACGTTCAAGTCTGACAGTATATGGTATTATATGGGTGAAAACGTGGCATATGAACTTCACATCAGTGGACGAAGTTGAAGGCATGTGCTCTTTTGACACAACTTTAAGTGGTTCAAGGACGTCAGGAGTCAACTACCACACATCTTCTTTGACACCTCATTTCCACTCTCAACCTCCAAGAGCAAGATAATCTAGAAAACAGTAACCAAGAGGGTAGTTTCACATCCACTGGTGTTGGCGCTGGAGGAGTATCTTCATTCACAACCTCAGTGGTGAGTAGAATCTTCACCAAATATTTAGCTCAATTATAGGGTTAACTTCAAAGCCAAGTAAGTTTTTCACGATGAATAGGAAAAGTTTTTGTTTTTTTTCAAAACGTAAATAATTACACGAGGTTTAGCAATTTCCCTCAGAGCTAGAGTTGGAGTAAAGGGAATCAATTTAAACACTGCTCTGTGCCAAATCAGGATCACAGAAAACAATAAAGTCGGCCAAAATATCGGAGAGAAGTCAATAGTTTAGGTCACAATGTAGAGTGGTGATTGGTAAAATCCACATAGTTTATTGTGTATATTTTTATACTTCTAAAACAAAGTGCGTTTTGCTGCAGCTATTCAGC
>NW_013668210.1:0-6582 GCF_000517525.1 Limulus polyphemus
CTCTTCAGAGACCCTCTCTTTTTTACCACTGCTAATGAGATCCCGCTATATGGTGGGTGTTGCTTGGTCAGGTATGCTCTGCTTCAAATTGACACTATTTACTGGTTGTTCTATAATGCTCACTGTAGAGAGGGGGTGTTCTGCAAGACCACATGTTCTGCATGCCCAGTGGTATATATGTATGTTTCTCATCCATAAGTTTCATTCCATTGTGCATTGTCACTCATGGACTTTCATGAGTAAAGCAGAAGGGGATTTCTGACCCCTTGATTGAGTAAGTTGGAGATGGTCTGCTTTATCAAAATAGGAAATCATGGACACTCATTGCACTTTCTCCAGTGTAACATTCCTCAGGCTCCCCATTGCATTTACTTCTCCCTTTCCTTTTCGAGTGAAAAAAGGGAGTCCTTACCAGTTTGCAGTTGCTGGGGTGGTGGACTATGGAGGCTTCCTCCTGAGTACATTGTGGACTTTTAACTTACCATTTATCCAACCAGTGAGAAGAGAGCAAAGCTGGTTTTTCTTCTTTTGTTTCCCTTAGATGCTTATTCCCACGTGGACAATTTTCAGTTGGAGCAGGGGCCAGCTTACACTGGATCCTCCTCATAATACTTGGTTTGGGATGACACTGCCCTGTTCCTACGGTTGTGTGCAATAGAGGCCCCCTTTCTCCTTAATTCCAGTTGCAGGTGGTTCCTTCCCTGCTCCTACAGTTGAGTTTGGGGGACTTTGTCTGCCTCGTAGTACTGGCAACAGGATGTACGTACATTGTTCCTTCGGTTGAGCAAATGTTCCATATCCTTCTTGTAATTCCAGATGCAGAATGTCTTTTCCCTACGTTTATGGTTGGGTGAGTTGAGGCAATGCCGTGACCCTGTAATGCCGAGTTTGGTTTGTTGTACTTCTTGCTGCTACAGTGGTTTTGAGAGTTTGTACAGTTTTGACTACATGCTAACTTCCTTTTCGTAATTCCAGTTCCTTGACGTATGACATTCTGTTTACTTATGGTTTGGGTTTGTGTGTATATGTAAGATGGCCCATATGCCCTAGCCACAATGTTTATGTTACTTTATATTCGTTTTTTATCTGATTGATCCTGAACCTCTTAATGCTAAGGACAAGTTGTGGAACCTCGTCTGTCTGGTTAAGGTTGGGGTATATATGTACTGGAAGTCAGGTTGTTTTTTACTATGGATTTCACCTCAGAACGAATTACACTTGTGAACATCCTTTTTTTCCACCCGTATCAGGTCCATTTCCTTCTTATAGGGTGAAGGGCATACCTGTTCCAGAAGTAGTGCAGTGCCCACGTGTGCTTTGGTTTATCTCAGAGCACACTTGGTTATTCTGGGTGGTTGCTTTCTGCTTGGTTTCATTGTTGTGTGCCTACAAAAGCCCCTCCACCTTTGCAGTGTGATATTTTAGCTTTGTGTGAGAAGAGGTAAGACTGTATCAGAAGTTAACCTTTTCTTGCAGTCTTACACTGAAAATGTATGTCTGATAGGTACTTAACTTCCCTCACATAAAGAAAGAAGATTGAGATAGACTTGTGTGAAAAGTGGGTAAGTACCTATCAGAAATACATTCAGGAAGTTAACCTTTTCTTGCACTCTTACACTGAAAATGTATGTCTGATAGGTACTTAACTTCCCTCACATAAAGAAAGAAGATTGAGGTAGACTTGTGTGAAAAGTGGGTAAGTACCTATCAGAAATACATTCAGGAAGTTAATCTTTTCTTGCACTCTTACACTGAAAATGTATGTCTGATAGGTACTTAACTTCCCTCACATAAAGAAAGAAGATTGAGATAGACTTGTGTGAAAAGTGGGTAAGTACCTATCAGAAATACATTCAGTGTAACAAAATGTTAACTTACAGTTTTAAGCTCTATTCATTTCATGGGTGTCTGGGATACATCCTAAATTATCACCCTCATACTAAAGGTTATTCAATTAGACTGAAAGGTAATAATACACTACTTCCTGTTGTATTCCATTTTTATTAGACACAGTTTATCATTTTTACCTTGAAATCCTAAACATCAGATTATCTTAAGAATTTAATGAAACTGGTAATGAAGTTGAGCTACTTCATCTTTTTTAATGTGTAAAAATATTTCTTGAGAAACACTTATTTCAAATCATCTACATTAGGCCTAATATGTAGAGCCAGCAAATTAAGCTACTGTTTGTTAATCATGATAGTGAGCTTCATCTTTTACGTTAATTTCATGTCTGTTTTGAGAAATAAGGTTTGTATTTGTAGAATATTAGTTAAATGAGATTTAAAACTTATAAATGGAAATGTGAGAAATGTTTACTTAATATTAGTGTAAATTATTCAAATTATAACATATTTTTTGTTCCAGGATTATCACTGGTGGTGGCGTTCTTTCCTAACAAGTGGCTTTACAGCAGTGTACCTGTTTGTGTACTGCATCCATTATTTTATCACTAAGTTGAACATTACTGGCTTCACCTCTACATTCTTGTACTTTGGCTACACTTTCATCATGGTTTTTCTCTTTTTCCTTCTCACAGGTATGGTTAATGTGTAATTTCACAAGCAAATTGAAACTTTTTTTTAACATTATGATCTTACGTAAGGAAGTTTTAGTTTGTTTGTTTTTACTATAAAATGCTTGTTGAAGAAAGTGACGTGTAGCTACTTCAGAATGTAATAGAGAAATTTATATTTGATAGGATGCAACTATTTTTACATTTTAGAATACAACCTTTTTTAGTTTTTTTTATGATGAACTCAAATAGAGATTTTTTTGGTTTGATATTCCTTTAAATTGTGATTAACATAAATTTAAAATATATATTTGTAAGGAATAAGGACACAGTTTTTTTTATGTTTCCTTGGTAGGTTTTTTGAATGCTTATTCATACACTAAATTGTTATGACAACCATGTTTTGTCTCATTTTTCTTATTCTTTTTTCTTGCAGGAGCTGTTGGATTTTTTGCCTGTTTTTGGTTTGTGAGGAAAATCTATAGTGTAGTGAAGGTTGACTGATTATTTCTCAGTTGTAGGGTAAAAATACAGCACAGAGTGAAGCAGCCACCCATGTTTACTGTCTGTTCTGATTCTCTAGAAAAAGTGGAGAGTAGTGAGGTGCAGGGAATTGTTGAAAGACTCTTATTATGGGAGACTTTAAGCTTGATTATTGATTCAAAACCTTCGTTAATTTAATGCACTGCAGTGAAATTGAAAGTGATTTGTCAGTTACTGTAGCTGTTCTGCTCTCAAAAGCTGTAACTTAAGTAAAATATAAATTGAATAACATATGAATGATTATGTTTTTGTTTTTTTTAACCTGTGTCAGTAACAGGTAATTCCACTGTATGGCAATTATTTTCTGGTGTTTGTTATTTCTCATATATAATCCTGTATAGGTTATATACGTACACACACACGGAGTTGATATTTTAATTGGATATCCCAAAAAATGTTGGTAATACTTAACATTTTTCTGAATTATTTGCAAAATTCTGAATTTGAAGAGAAAAATGTTTTTTGTTTTTGTCGCATATTATTATCATAAAAGAAGATTAGAAAAAAGGTGAATTTGTAACTCTTAAAAGTTAGATTTCAAATACATTTAATTTTTTTTTAGTGTTACTGGTACCTAAAAGATATCACTATCTATTATTAAGTAAAATATGAGTAATTCAAATATCCTACAGTGTATTCGTAATAATTTGAAATGATTAAAATTGGTAATTGTTTTCGTAGTGATGCACTAGAAATTGATCTTTGTTCAGTAATATGTCCTTTTAAACATTAATTCTAAATTGTTTTGTTTTGAAAACATCTTAAATCCTGTGCATTTTTTATTGAGCAAAACTTACTTTTGTGTCAGTTTTATTTTAAGTTGCCATAAGAAACAGAAACTTTAGGTATAGGTTGGCATAAAGCTTAGATTCCTGTTTACGGTATCAAAATGAAGTTTACTTACTGGAACCGTGCTTGTATCCATCAAATTGTGTGCACTCTAGTCTTTCTTCACCAGCAGTTTGTTTCCAGTCACACCACTGAATGGAACGTAAATATTTTAGTGTTAGTTTTCTTTTCATATTTGTAGTTCTAAATACTGATAACCTGTTTCACTGGTGATATTGTTTGGTTTGGGTACTAATACCTGTATTGTAAATATTACAGGTATATATTTCATGTGAACTACAGAACTGTTTTCTGCTTTTTTTTATTCTTATATATTATTCTCCTTCTGTTGCCCTAAGAGTACGATATTGTTTTGGTCAAGGTTTCAGTTTTGTGTCAAACCTTTAAACTGAAGGTTGTTTGTGTACATTAAAAATAATTCCCATAATGCATACAAAAATATTGTTAAATACTAGTTGTTATGTATGGTTATTTTATAGACAGGTTGCATAATTCAGATTTAATTATATGTACATTGTTTTGTTACTATACGTCTGATGATTTTTGTTGGCATTTGTAGTTGTTATTAGACATCTTTTTTTTGACAAGAACTAAGCAATGTGGTGCCACTTCTTGATAACAGTTTCACACAAACATACACTTGAAATTTGAGTTGCAAATATTAACCTGGTTTTAGTGTAGTTATGCATTTTATATAAAAAAAAAGGCTGAAAATTGAAGTAAAGAAGTTGTTGCTTAAGAATAATTGACTCGGGCAATTAGTCATTGAGTTACTAACCAAGTTATTTGAAAATGAAAATTCTGTTGTTTTGAACAAGTTGGGAAGTAATATGAAGTCTTTCAATTGCTCTAATATCAACTTTTTTTTATTGAAGCCTGCAGTTAGATTCATTATGTAATTTCTGTCAATCTAATAATAAAAAGTTTGTACACTACATGACTCTTGTTTGTTATAAATATTTGTATGATAGTTAATGCCATAAATCAAGTAGTAGACTCAATTCTTTTGAATTAATCATGAAAAAGTTTAGAATTTTTTCTTAACTTTAGGTCTTAAACATTACAGTTTTAGTCTAGATTTTGATATACCCTTAAACTTTCTGTTGTTTCAAAGTTAGACTTAAGGCAATAACTTTCTAGCTGGATTGGTTTTCTTCATCTAGTAGGATTATATGAAACATGCTTGCTCTTACCATTTGATTGACCTAGCTGAAATGATATAACTTCAAACTGTATTTTTCAGCTGGTAAACAGAAAATTTCTTGCCCATCGTGAGAAATGGTTTCATATTACAATTATACGTGATATATTATTTTTCAGCCAGTAGAGGAATGACTTGGGACGTGTGTACTGAAAAAAATACAATTATTTCCAAATTTTGTAAACTTTGACAGAAAAATCGTTTGTTTTTATGTTTTGTAAGTATAACATGTAATTCTGTAGAATTTATACTGAGTGAAACATAAACGCTTCAATGTAATTTATCTACAGTGATTTAAGTAATAATTCAGTGTTGTTGGGGAAAAACAAGAATCTTAAATTACAAAAAGCTGATACAGACCAGCACTATACATACCGATTTTTATGATCACAAAATATATAGACTGCTGTTATTACAAGTTGCTGTACGCAATAATAACTGTAAGTTACTAGTAAGCAGAAATTAGATGTCTGGAATATGGTTTAAACCAAACAGATCGTTTAAAGTGGACGTTGTGTAGGTTATTTCCTTATCATTCAAGACAGTTTAAAGTTAAACCAAGTCTATAACCCACAAATTCCATTATGTACAATTGATTTTCAGAAAAAGTTTAACGAAACAAATGATTAAAAACACTGAACTCGGCTCGGTTTATTTTGATTCTTTTTAAGCCGTAATGATTGAGTATAGCTTAATTAGAAGTAAGCCTTAAGATTAAGTTAATGTGTATCCCTTTAAATGAGGTGAAAAATAACAGTTACCAAAATAAAAATTACTGAGATTTTAAGTAAACCGGTTTTCTACCTACTTCCATTCAAAGTATAGATGGTGTAAAAACCAACGATCGTCTTTTTGTTGGCAAATATTTTAGGTAATTCTCCAAGTAATTCAGACATGCCTGTATGTATGCCTATGGTACCTAATTAAACGAATTTAGGGCTTTCACTTGAAATATACATTATTATTTTTGAAAATCTTCTGGCATTTGTGCCCCTCCCACCTTGTCGTGATAAGATCACATTGTTGGATCAACGCTTTTATGTTTCAGTATAACAATTACATGTTAAAATGTATATTACGTTAGTAACAATTAAAGGCTCTACTAGACATTTTTGTAACGTTCGTTTTATTAAAACTGACATTGGTAAGATAGCTGGAAAGATAATATGGTATCTCTGACAGTTGCTAAGATACTGGATAGTGATAACTAGAAATTTGTTTCTTTAAATTCGAATGGATATATTTATTACACAAACTAATGCTCTCTTCCTTATTTCCTTGTATTTGTTGGATTGAAAAACTTGTTCGATGTACCTTTTGTGACCATTGCTTCTAATAATGGGATAAACTATTGGAAAGGAGACCTGTTAAATATACAGTTATGTGATTTAAATGCGAGAATTATGATGATGAACCAAAGAGTATAATAGTTCCAGCATACGTAAACCAGCTTCTGCTTTAGAATTGAAAT
>NW_013668210.1:6906-8122 GCF_000517525.1 Limulus polyphemus
ATATCACACATATTATATATATATATATATATCATACATTTATATATGTTATTTTCTTTTTAGGGCAGTTCTGTAGATAAATCCTTCACTATGAAAGCAGTGTTTATTTCCTGAGCGGAATTTTGTTGTTAATTTTGTTATGTAGTTTTAAAGCCACTGAAACAGATTATTTCACAATAAAATCCTTTATTTCGTGGCGTTATATTCAGTCATATTTTAGTAGCATTCAAAACTTGCATGTACAACATTCTTAGGCTTACTGCTCTCAGTTGTGTAATTTATTCATCTTGGTATACGTACATCTAGCTCACACTTCTAGTATTAAAAACTTATTCGGGATGAATCGTTGGTATTCTCAGACATCCAATGCTTTGATATTTTTTTTCTTCTGGGGATAAGGAATTTCAAAGAAGCTTCAAGAATGATCCCGGTACCCCTGTGAAGGCCCGTTATTTTTCTGAAGATGTGCTAGTCATAAGGACTTTGTCATGTGATCTACACAACAAATAACCACTACTAAACCTAAAACTTGAGGATTTCTCTAAGCTGTTATGTGCAGTAGCCAAAGAAACTGCATCTCTGCCGGGATATAGAGAAAGAAGGCTATTATATGATGTATGTACTACGACGTAACGCAGCTAAAAGGTCAATTAATAATATTTTGAACATTTCCATAGAGCTCATACTCACTTGGCCATATTCATGTGCCACCACTTTCCTTTTGTGTTGGCCCTACAAGTTAGTATAAGCTTGGGTTGAATTATGTATAAAAAAGAATAATGAATAAATGGATTTCTGCAGTAGGGCTTCGGTTTGACTTAAAAGTGTGATATAATCACAGTCATTTGTTATGTTAAGAAGTCCGATATGTACTTTCTACTCAGTAGACAGTTCCGAAGCTAAAATGAGGGCCGGCCACTATCGAAGTAAAAACCCCGACACCTTTATTTTTATCTGTGTGCAATAACTATTGGGTTTCTTGGTTTACACAAGTGTTTTAGTCTTTTTTTTTCTGGCCATATTCTTCCCATTTCCTCGCAAACTCATCTGTTTGATCCTCCAGTTATTTTTCTTAGTGCTTACCTGTTGCTTCCAGAAAGTGAAGAAAAATGTAATAAAATATATTAACAGAATTTTTCCTAAGGACTTTTGTCAATTGCACAATTATATTTCAACTTCATCATTTTTTAACACATGACACCTTATTGTCCCTGAT
>NW_013668210.1:9163-13215 GCF_000517525.1 Limulus polyphemus
TTTGAGTAATAATCAATATGTATTTGTTACTTTATATATTTAATAGACATTTGTTGTTACTTTATTAACGTTTTTACGCTTACACTGAGGTAAAAATGGCTGCTGCTATGATTTTTTCTGGTTTATGAGCTTATTGCTGTCCTAATTTAGGATCTTCTTGTTAATAAATACTTGAAAATGTTAAAAAAGAGAAAGGGGGCCCGGCGAGGATGTTTGCCCTGGGGCCCGTGCTGGCTCTTGACGTTCCTGTATGTAGCTATACCGAAAACATCACCAATATATCTACAGTATAAGGCACGGAGGGTACCTGTGTAGTATCGAAATATACAATCTTCAATACAACCAACAAAGAGGTTAACGTAGGAAGGACTTGTGTAGAAATACAGAAGTAACAGTAAATCCTCAGGTTTTCGTTACCTGTTGGGACTGAGGTCTTTTTTTTTTTGCATATCCCTCGAGTCAAGTGCTAAGGTTATAGGTTAACATAAAGTTTCGTTACCAAAACGAAAACCATGCACGCTGCAACAATAACTTTACCCAGTTACCCTTGCAACAGTCGCCATTCTGTGGTGTAATGACTTAAATTGATAACAATTACACTTCATCGGCATAATCTAGTTCACATCGAAACAGTTGTTGTTCAAGCAACTGAGGATATAAATAGCGTCTCGACGGCAAAGAAACACTTACTGTCTGCTCAACGTTTGTTAAACCATTATTTCATGTCCTTGCCGCTAGATGATCCTGCTCCTGTACAGAACCAACTAAATGAAGTCTAACAGAGTAAATTCTCGTGATATTTTCAGAATTTAAATATTTATCAGATAATTGATTTTACTATACGAACATTTCTGACAGCTCATTTCAATGAGAGATAGTTAGCTATTATTTAAAATAGATACCAAGAGATTGTGTTTGAAGTTTACGTCGCCTTTTGAAAGTTTTTTTTTTTTAGTTTATGCATAATTTCTATTTATTATTACACCGAAGCAAATAAATACTAAATAAAATAAGCGTTTCTTTAATTTCATTAAGCGTTTCGAAATACAAAATATAAGGGAGGGTTTTTATCTTAAACCCTATATTAAAACATATTCGTGAATTCCTCGTAAAAATTCTATCGTAGTTACTTTGGTATTAATCAGATCTTTAATTATAAACTTAAACTTAATGAACTAAACTATAAAAATTAAAATATAGTGATTCATATGTTTTAAAACTGTCAAATAGGCTTGTGGTAATTTAAATTTGTGCTGTGAATAATCTACTTTCTCAACATATTGTTTAAGTATCACGTATTATTTTCTTGATGTAATTCCAAAAATAAATTAAGCTGTCTGATAAAAATATTAAGAACCAAACCTTCTTTATTAAACCTTGTGATGTTTTAACAGGCTTTATTACAACGTGAAACTTCTTTTTAATCAAGTTATTAAAAATACAATTGTTGAAGTCAGTAGAATATGAAGTTTACTAATCGACTGCAACTGCTGCTGCCATCTAGCGCCAGCAAATTGTGTTTCCGTCATCCTTACAGTCTCTTATAGATACGTTATACTTTGTATGTAAAGAACTCTTTCTTGTTTATAAACTAGTATTCGTATTGTTTCAGCCCTTATGTTTAAAATAATTTGAATAAGTTTGTCTGACCAGGTTCTTGAACCATGACTAGTTTATATTCTGCTGTTTTTACTTAAAATATAAATATCGGACTGGTTACAAGTTTTAACAGCTGTCATTACAATATAATTATCTTATGTTATCATAAATATATCAAATTTAACAAGAGCAATCAGAAAGATTGCATATACCCTCGCCCCGCTGCAGATTTTTAGATTTTTGGTTTCAATGTGCACCTGAAATTCGGTTGTAACCCAATCACTTTTTTACACAGTTATTATCAACAAACTGAAAAAATGCCTTATATCTCCATAAAAATGTTTCAAAGTGATCCAGAATTCGGATCTGAATCTGGACAAGATTTGGGGAAGACGTAAATCGGTTTATTATTTTTTGAGATACTCGCGCGGATATACATACATATACGGACCCAAATACAATATCCTCTTTCTCTCTCGCAGGAGAGCGAGGATAATAATAAGAACGCTTACGAAAACTAGTCTTTCCTTCTATAGTGGTGAATTAGAAATAAGGCAATATATATATATTTCATTTTGAAAATAATTGCACAATACTTCAACATTCATCACTTTTTATATTAATCTGATCATTATAGAAATAAGATAATAATCTGTTTTGAAACCTACATATCAATATATATCCAGCAGTCTTAGAATGCATTAAAATACAAAATGTACTTGTGTGTGTTCTAACTACGGGTCATACTAGAAAGGAAAACTATTCTGTACGAAATATCCAATGGCGCAAGTACTACGTATATAACACTTAAGTAATGCTTATTCAAAGAAGGAGAAATGAATAAATATTGTTCTAGTTATATAACTTTAACATGATAAAATTGTCCAGTTTGCCCTACAATAATTAAATACAATATATTTGAAGTAGTTCAATTTCTATAAAAGATTCATAACTGTGCCTTAATTCATTCATTGAAAATTAATTTTTCGTAACCTCATTTCGACATCCCGATTAAGTCAATATCGATTAGAAAAAAATGAACACATTTGATTATGTCGGGTATTGATGTGAAGGTCGCCAACTGCTTAAGTATTGTTACACAAGAAGGAAAACCTGATATTTACATATTCATATATTAGATGTTAACTAGAAATATGTAACTTAAACATTCGTAGGTTTCAATGTCTACGTATATTTGCAAGTAATATAAATATGATGACATTTGCTTAACTCTAAAACTTTTTAACACGGTAAAAGATAAAAATGCAAATAAAGAACCAAAACCATATACGTGTTAGGCATTTAGATTTTAAGTAAATCAAGGGTGCTCATAGATCAGCGATCTTTCTTCGCCCCACCCGTGGTTTGAATATTTATTGAAAATACTGTACTTTAAATAAAATAAATTAAAACTTGATTCTCCTTTCAGCGAAACAAGAGCCTCAGAGAAAGAAAGCCGATTAAGCCCGGGAGACATCTTGATGTGTGGGTATGCATGATGTCTTCACGCGAGTCTTGTGGTTAATGCTAAGTAGATTCTCTTCTTAAAAAATATAAATAAAATGAGGGAACGAAGTATTCAACTTCAAATAAAGGGAATCCGGTGATCCAATACCCCATCAAAAAACAAAAACAAAATTGTTTAGCAGAGCGTGGTTTCGATCCACGGACCTCTGGGTTATGGGCCCAGCACGCTTCCACTGCGCCACTCTGCTATGAGTCTTATTTGTCTTTAATTTTTATAACAAGTTGTATTCAATATAATACTTAACTATAAGACTAGGACTATTTTCTTATGTTTGATTTTGTAATCTTTGAATGATCAAACGTCCCAAAAAAACAAGGCCACGAGACGCTGGTTTTTAAAGAAGAGGAAAAATTTATCTACAATACGCGCTGTTGACATGCCTAGCTGTACCTATATGGTTATCGCGTGCGCGCGGAATATTTGTGAATGAACGAGAACATACAAGGCGCGCCGTTGCTAGAAGCGACTAGATTGACAAGAAGCATCGACAGTGTGATGCATATATGAGGGATCGCCAGCAGATTGTTTTTCTGTTTTGTTTTAATTCACATGGTGGGCTATATACTGAACCTGGAACTGTGTGGGTACTACATACGATGAGTAGATAACCACCGGTGATTGTGTAATTTTCTAACCGGTGCTACAGCATTCGAAGTTTTATCTTTAGTATTATTGTTTTGTTAGGCGTTAAAAATGCCTAAACCCAAATGTGTTTACAAGGTAGCATGGGTGCCCACAGGAAGGGGCAAGGGGTCACTTGACCCCCCCCCTCGGATTTTCAAAAAGAAAAAATTACTAGATATGTAAAATTATTCTTCTATGTTATTGGAAAATTATAATGTATTTTTATTTCGATTTCATAATTTTTTCAAACTTGAGTTACTTGACCCCCTAATTTATTTTCTGTCGGGCGCCCCTTGCAAGG
>NW_013668210.1:13258-18247 GCF_000517525.1 Limulus polyphemus
CTAAAAGTTTGTATCGAGAAAGAATAAACTGGTTTAATCAAGAAGGGACTTGTATCGCTCAAGTTCCTTGGAAAGAAATTCCACTGGAAACTAACAAACTAGCAGATATGTAACAATATATTCGAAGGCGTGGACAATGAAGTTGAATGTACTGTCAAAGAAGTATTCTAATATCGAATAATGAAATCAATGAAATGTCATAACATTATTCACATACCTAAATTAATTTAGGTTACTACATTTGTAACCGGTGTAACATCTTCTTTGATGTTTGAAGAAACTGTAGACATATTTTTTGTTAATTACACCTCTTTGTACAGATAGCAAAGCGAGGATAATCAGTGCATAAATAACTTTAATTAAATCACCTAAAATGTCATCTGAAGTAAAAAGTTCAATGCCCCCTGAATATCGAAAGGTAACAACATGGAACAGACGAAATGAGAAAATGGCCGAATATCATGTACGATGATATTTATAATTATTTAATTGCATCAAAAGCCGTTGATGGTGAAGACATGAAAAAAACTATAAAATTCTTCTAAGTTATAATTATTTTTAAAGTGACTTTGTTTGTTTGTAATTATTCACAAAGCTACACAACGGACTATCTGTGCTCTGCCCACCATGATTATCGAAACCCGGTTTCTAGCGTTGTAAGTCCGCAGACATACCGCTGTGCAACTGGGGGACATTTTAAGTGACAACATAGATTGCATATTGAATAATGACATTGCAAACAACAAAATTATTATGAAGGCTGGGGTACGTTCTTCTTAAACAGTTTTTGTTTGAATTTCGCGCAAAGCTACATAAGGGCTATATGTGCTATCCCTAATTTGGCAGTGAAATATTAGAAGATCATCATCACCACCAACTCGTGGGCTACTTTTTTACCAAGAAATAGTGGGATCAGCATGTTTGGTGGGACGGGGATTCGAACCCGCGACCCTTAGATTGTGAGTCAAGTGCCCTAAACACCTGGCCATGCCAGGCCTTCTCAGACAGTAAGTTGAGTAAACGAGGTATACGTAATATGCATTTTGAATAGGACACTATAGAAGGGGTGGTGTAAATGTCTGGCCGGACAATGTTTATCTTGCAGCCATATTGGAGCTCTCCTGTAGAAAATCGAACATGCTTGTTTCGGTAACGCTTTTATCACAAATACTATCGGACATAATACTACATGATTCACCAATCGGACTGTCTAATTCACTTTGAACAAAATCGTATGTTTCCTCATTTTATCGCCAGTAGCTTGCCAGTTTACATTTTTTTAACACTTGGACTTTGTGAATGTTTCAGCAGTCTTCGCCGACGGGGTGTTGCTATAGTTTCATAATCTAATTTTATCTTTGAGTATGAGTTTATCTGTGAGTATGGGATTATCTTTGGGTATGGGTTTATCTCCGTTGGCATTCCATCTAAAAAGTGCTCTTTGGTAATGTTTTTCGGTTAATAGCTTTAATCCATTCAAGTTTTATTGGCTCATAGAATGAAATTTAAACGGAATTAAACACGCGTTGTCTTTATGCAATTGTCCGTATTATTACGACATCGAGGTCACGTGACTAGTATCACGCCACGTCATTCTCGAACTTTCACGTCTTTTCCTTAAATCTCGTGATCTTTCTAGATATAGTGTAGTTTTGTATATATAAGACTGGCCACGAAGCGACGGAGAGGTAATGAGTAATTGAACTGCAGTCAGAGAGTGTGTAATTGAACTCGAGCACGTGAGACGTTCGTTGAGAATTATAGCGCGACTGTTGAAATTAAGTGTATCGTAAAGTTGTATTCGGAAAGAATAAACCAGTTTTATTTAAGAAAGGACTTGTGTCGCTAAAGTTTAGTCGGAAAGAATTTACGGAAAATTAACTAACGACTGGAGGCGTAACACACACTCAGATTCCTTCCATATATTCAGTTTATTTTAATAACCATTAACTGCACAAGAACTGCCTCCACCTTTATTTATTTTTCAGCACTATACATAACAATTATAAAGAGAAAAACGTAAGAACAAAAATGTAAACAAAAGATCTATATCTTTCACTCTTACTATGGCTGACGCACCGCGTAATAGATTAATGGCAGCGCTCATGAAAATTGGGTCACACGTGAATAAATGCGTCGATTCTACAATAACAAGAGAGTTAGGCATAACCTATAAGGCATTAGAGACGGATTTAAATGTATTGCAGTCTCTTTGTGTTATGCCCAACTCCCTTTGTAATTAAGAATATCTTCTTCAAACGTCACTCTCTCTATATAAAACAGAATGGTAATAAATAAGAATGGTATTCTGTGTTTCAAATTTAAGACCAGCTTCGTACTTCATTCCCACAAGGCATTTCGCGTAGATTTTGTGATGTTTATTGCGCATGTCCAATAGTGTAGTAATGATACAGGTTGTTTCCAAATGTTATTTCAAGGTTTTATAATGTACTAGACAGTGTTATATTTATTATTGAGTTTTAAGTGTTTCAAACATTTTGTTTCATCGCTAAAACGTAGCCAACTCAGGTATTTAAGTTTATATTTGTGTTAGGAATGTGTTTTCTTGAAAATATTTTAGTATTTTTTGAAATAACGACATACTAATTTGTGCTACCAAATCGTTTCCTGTCTATTTCTTCCTCCGTCTCAGTATTTTCTGAAAAATATTCGTACTTCTCAGTTTGTAAATACTGAATAGAAATCCCTTCCACAGGCTCAAGTGATAAGGTTGGATATCAAATCTATTATCATGTATGTCATTGAACTGTATCTCTACTTATACGCTAAAAACTAATTTGACTCAATACAGGATGACAGCCACAGCTCTTCACGTAGGACTGGGACACCCTATACGTCATCACTCTACATTATTAATTTTTGGGGTCAGCGGAAGTGGTCTGGCATGATCTGGTGGTTAAGGCACTCTACTAGCAATCTGAGGGTCATGGATTCGAATCCACGTCACCGAACATGTTCGTCCTTTCAGCCGTGGGGGCATTATAATGTGACTGTTACTTCCACTATTCGTTGGTAAAAGATTAGCCCAAGAGTTGGAGGTGGGTAATGTTGACTAGCGGCTTTTCCTCTAGTCTATCACTGCTAAAATAGGGACGGCTAGTGCAGAAAGCCCAATTATATTTTCTTATAACTCTTTCAACTACAACCTTTTTAAATGAATTTTGGAATACCTCATTAAGTGGTAATATGTTTGTAGACAAACCAACAGTTTCATTGAGAGGAATATTACTATTAGTGACAAGGACTCAACATTAAAACTTGCCATAGAAATATTTGCAGCATTCATGGAATGCAGCTGATTCAAAGTTATGGCCTGATCTGAATGCATTTCTTACTGCATACCAAACCTGAAGAAGAAATCACTAAAAGCTGAAACTACAGTTGAAACTTCCTGATTTGGTATTGCATATGCCTGAGGCTACTTGGTAAAATAATCCATCACCACACAAATGTACTTGTTTCCAGTACGAGTTTGGGTCAATGGACCAGCAATATCAATGGCTACTCTTTCCATTGGTGCACCAACTTGATATAACTTCATTGGAGCACGTCCCTTATGCTTGGGTCCCCTTTTAGCACAACATGTACTGCATGTTCTGCACCATTCTTCCACATCTTGTCTCATACCTATCCAGTAAAATCTGTGTCGTAGGTGACTCAATGTTTTCTTAACTCCGAGATGTCCTCCTGTTACAGTATCATGGGATTGATGCAACACAACTTCCCGTAACTTTCTTGGTATAACTGTTTGCCAGGTAGTCACTTTCCCATCTTCGGAGAAGAATACCATCTTCAAGTTTCAACTGGTCCCATTGTGCCCAATAGTTCTTTGTCACAGGGTTAGACTAGACACCTTCTCCCAAGCAGGGCGCACAACACTTGCTTTTAGAAAATTAATTATTGGCTTCAAATCTTGATCTTTCTCCTGTTCTGCTTTGATATCAATATTTGGTTCCACTTCACCATCATTAACTTCTTCAGTCACTTTGACTTCAGCTTGATGGCACCTAATTAGTTCAACCTCTCTTTTAACAGTTACTGGAACTTGGCCTTTGTTATTCCCAAACGTCATTTTATCAAAATCAATTACAAACTTCGTTGGTAGTAGATAGTCCAATCCTAATATGCATTCGTCTTCAATGTCAACCAAGTATACTTTCTGTCTGTCCTTTATGCCCATGAGCTCAATAGTTAACCACACTGGTCCCCACAATCTTGTAGAATGTCCTGTCACACCATAAAGCTTCTGTATGGCTTCTGGTACTCCTTCGTGATTTAACACCTTGATGCTCACAAGGGTTTGCTGAGACGCAGATTCTATGACAAAGTTGCACCTTTGGCCACCTAGCTTTCCTGTCACATAGACACTGTGTGTGCTTGGCATTTTACACCTAGCTGTTGGGACTTTCATGATGGGGGTTGGTGGGCGTCGCTCAACACCAACCACTACTGGTCTCCTTGAGGCTGACTTATTGGTAATATTCTTCCTACACTGGCTCCTCAAATGTACGTGCTTTCCACAGTTCCAACAACCTTTTTGGATACCAGCCTTTCTTGTTGTGGCATCTCCCCTGTGTTGAAGTTGCCAGCATTGAGCTCTCATGTGCCCAGGTTTGTTACAGTGCCAGCAAAGTCCCTCAAACCTCTCTGAAAGCTGACCTTTTCTGGCCTTGAATCCAGATGACTGTACCAACCTCGGTACCTCTGTGCTGGACCTAACGTAGGATTCAAATTCGAGAGCTCTGGCCATTGCATCCTGCATGGTAGAGGGGTATGCTTGTTTCACTTGTATCTTAAGTTGTGGACTATCCAAGGCATCTACGAACTGATTTCTCGGGTAGTGCAGTTGGGTAGACCTTGTGTGCCATGCTTTCCAAGTCCTGTGCCAGCTTTTGCAGGCTCTCCCCTTTAGCACGGACTCTCGTCCTAAACCTAGCCCAGTAGACTTCCGACTGATTTTGGGTTCCG
>NW_013668210.1:18257-19850 GCF_000517525.1 Limulus polyphemus
CATTGTGCCCAATAGTTCTTTGTCACAGAGCTTAAGCTAGACACCTTCTATCAAGGATGGTGCAAAACACTTCCTTTTAAAAAATCAATTATTGGCGTCAAATCTTAGTCTTTTTTCTGTTCTGCTTTAATATCTATACTTGGTTCCACTTCACCATCATCAACTCCTCCAGTCTCTTTGACTTTAGCTTGATGGCACCTGATTAGTTCAACCTCTCTTTTGCAGCAATGTCTGCAGTCATATTTGCAGGGTATTAGGCTCAGTCCGTCGGCATTTCCATGAAATTTAACAGATGCAGCAACACTTACCGGAATTTGGCCTTTGTTGTTCCCAAATGTCATTTTATACACGTTAACTACAAACTTCCTCGGTGGTAAGTAGTCCAACCCTAATATGCATGGGTCTTTAATGTCAGCCAAGTATACTTTGTGTCTGTCCTTCATGCCCATGAGCTCAATAGTTACCCACACTGGTCCCCACAACCTTGCACAGAGTTTCCGTATGGCTTCTGGTACTCCTTTGTGATCTAGCACCTTGATACTCACAAGGGTTTGCTGAGATGCAGAATCTATGACAAAGTTGCACTTTTGGCTATCCAGTTTTCCTGTCATGTAGACACTATGTGTGCTTGCCATTTTACACTTAGCTGTTGGGACTTTCACAATGGGGGTTGGTGGGTGTCCCTCAACTCCAACCACTACTGGTTTCCCGAGGCTGACTTATTGGTAGTATTTTTCTTACACTGGCTCTTCATATGTCCTTGCTCTCCACAGTTCCAACAACCTTTCTGGGTAGCAGCCTTTCCTGTGTTGAAGTTGCTGGCATTGAGCTATCTTGTGCCCAGGTTTGTTACAGTGCCAGCAAAGTCCCTCAAACTTCTCTGAAAGCTGCCCTTTTCTGGCCTTGAATCCTGATGACTGTACCAACCTTGGTACCTCTGCAGTGGACTTAACATAGGATTCACATTCAAGAGCTCTGGCCATTGCATCCTGTATAGTAGAGGGGTGTGCTTGCTTCAGTTGTGGACTGTCCAAGGCATCCATAAACTGATCCCTCAGAAACATCTTGAGGACATCAGGTGGTACAGTTGGGTAGGCCTTGTGTGCCATACTTTCTAAATCCTGTGCCAGCTCTTGCAGGCTCTCTCCTTTAGCACGGACTCTCGTCCTAAACCTAGCCCTGTAGACTTCAGACTGATTTTGGGTTCCATACCTGAGTTCTAGAGCAGCTACCAGTGCTCCATAGTTGTGCCTGTCGTCTGCTGACAACTGTCCAGGTATTTCCAGTGGTTGTTGTCCCTTCAAGCTCGTTGCAAGATATACTGCTTTCTGCTCCTCTGTCCATCCATTCATTTCTGCCAGGAGCTCAAATTGTGCTCTATATGCTTCCCATGGTGCCTTCCCATCGAATTCCTGTAGTTTCCTTCATACTAGATCACCCCTATTGCTGACACTCATGTCTTGAATGTGACTTCTGGCAGGATTGAAGATGTCTGCATTAGAGTTTAGCTGCGGGGTCTGGAAGGGGCTTCCTGTTGTCTGGGGCCGATTAGGTCCATGGCTAATATATCCTCCTCGTGTAAAGACAGTAAAT
>NW_013668210.1:20053-27044 GCF_000517525.1 Limulus polyphemus
GTTCCAGTTGCCACTGGTGCTGATTTTCTTGCCACTGCTGTAGTCTCTCTTCTTGTTTATTTTCTTTCTCCTCCAACAACTACTGTAATCTCTCTTCTTGTTTCTTTTCTCGTTCTTCTTGTTTCTTTTGCTGTTCTTGTATTGCTGCCATCAAATTTGCTAAGTCGTAGTTTGATTTGCCACTTCTCGTTTACATCTTTTTTTATCCCACTTCTGACACCAATTTGTTACGTATCTGCTGGTTTGTTTGTTTCCGCTAGAAATTCTTTTCGAGGATCTTCAGCGATACAAGTCCTTTCTTTATTAAACCAGCTTATTCTTCCTCGATACATACTTTTAGTACACAGTAGTTCCACTATCAGTACGTTTCTCGTCACTTTAATCTTAACAACTTTTATAATACACGCTATAAATCACAACAATTCACAATCTCTATCTCTCCACTGGCTTGCTTCTGCCAGGCTTATATACTAACGAAGAGGCATCTCCAACATTCGCGGACTTCCCCGATAATTTGAAAAACTCCTCATGTATGCCACCAGAGTCACGTGACTTCCGCTGTCGTAACAATAGGTTTTGGCAAATTAAACTTTGCTACTTAGTTAGAAAAGGTGAAATTATTAACTTAGACTTACTTGATGCTGCATCATTTATGCTACTATCTGGACCTAATTTCATCACCACCTTTAACATTTGTGCGTTATTTTCTTCGCTGTTTTTCACAGTATACGTTAACAATATAGGGCTGTCTATGTTTAACTATGTTTTTATATTTTATTTCTGTACAATGATTTCGTCTTTAACCTATGCTTTATTAGGCATTTTGGATCCAAATGCCTTACTAATTTTTAAAATACCCAAATTTTCTGAATTGTGTTGAGCTTATTCAAATCTTAACATGATATTAATAGCTCCTGTTGTTGTAAGCTATATTTTCAATGTTGTCTAGAAGGCGCACAACCTTAAGGTCAATGAGTTTATAAAATTAGGCCTAGAATGCCTGGAATGTTCTAAATTTGACACCAAAAATATTTTAAATTATGGGAAATGGCGAGAAATGAGAGGTTATAAATATGAGAATCAGTGAAGTATTGAGTAAGATTTTTTTTGCAGTCGGTATTGTGCAGATTTAGTTTCAATGAAGTATTTAGGCCCGTTTTATATATCGCATTCACCTACACGATCAGTTAGCCGTGAAATTGTACAAGTAGGTTTATTTTTTCGTTATTCATAGTACAATTAGCGAGGTATTTTCGTTTGAACATCATTTGTAAGTTAAAATTTACATCAGCACACAAGTGAAGGTAGCTTATAGAAATGTGCAGTAAGAAGTAGTCTAATTTGTTATTATTATGTGAACTGGACCTTCGTTTATTTTTACCATATAATTTAAAACACCAACCCAATGAAAGGACAATATTTCAATACTATTGTTAGAAGTGTGATTATTTTGGTAAAAACAAAATATAACTTGGCTCAGTTTCAAGAAGTTGACGTAACAGTTAAGCCCAAAAGTGGGTTTGAAGCATTACTGGAAATGATGAAATTATCAAAAGAGAGCAAAGAAGAATTATACAGAAAATTAAATGAGGACCAATAAGTACAAGACAGCAAATTGGAAGAATGAGGTAGAAAAATTAAAGAAAACCAAGAAGAAATATTTATAGAAACTGAAAGATGATGAAAAGATAAGAGACGATATTTTGGAGAGGAGTTAAAAGAGAGAGAAAGAGCATTTAAAGAAGAATTGAAAATAAAAATAACTCTTGACTGATGACAAATTAAGCTATTGGAGATGTAAAGAGATATTACAACAATAAAATTGAAGAAGTACAGAAAGGCTGTAATGACAAGATTGAAGAAGTACAAAAGAGTATCAATGAAGTCAAAAGTGAAATACAGAAAGCATCTATATGTTAAGATTATAACAGCAAGATCAGTGAAGTAGAAACAGAATAAAGCATTTTTAAATGGTAAAAGCAAAGATGAAATCAGTCATTCCATTTCTGCAACTGCCCAAGAATTCCAACCTAAAACACCATTTACTACAAAATATGGAATAGGAGAATATATTTGGTCTACATCTGTTACCACTACTGCTGTGTCATTTATGACTTTAGGGCCTTCCTGATTTTAGCTGGCCATTTCAACATTGTCCAAGGTAGAAACCAATAGACTGTGATGGAAAGGTGCCATGGGAGACACGTTGAACTCAGTTTGAAATCATTTTTAGAGTGAACAGGTGGAATAGTGAAATAACAAGTAATCCATCTTGCTGCCCATCTAAAAAGAAAAACTTTGGTATCATATGTAACCTTCCAACTGAGAGCTGTAACAAGTACTAACTATTGGTAGCTGCCTTGCTAAACAGGTTAGGGGTGTCACAGCAGAAAGAAGTATTAAGAGCAAAGTTCCAGAACAGGGTGCAGAGGAAAGAAGGGACCTTAGCTAAATTATTAGAAAATTTGGAAAGGCTTGCCTAGCTATCTTACTAAGATGCTCCTTGTAAGATGATGGACTCCTTGGTGCGACTAATTTATATAATTACGCTGAAGCAGAGTAGATATACATCTTTAAATGAATATCTGCAGTGGGTGATGTAACTCGAGTCCACTAAGGTTGCAAATAAATAACTAAAGACACTCTCACAAAGTTATAAGATCATCAGATTGAGTAATATTAAAACACTAATTCACACTAACAATAACTGAGAAGAACTTAACAGATCAATTATTTTAAGTATGGTATTATTTAATAGTAGGGATCGACAAGGATTCCAAATAATTCATGCGCCGAAAAAACCGCCCTATCGAATTCCTAAGCGGAACAACGGCCATTTAAAGTATTGGTTACGATATATTATGCGTATATACACTAATAATATGCTAAAATGATCGCGAACATTTCTGATATAACATTTCAAAAATGTCTAAAACAGCAACTTTTTCGTCTACTACCTACCTATCTACCTGATCACGTCAGCGGGGTTAGCTTATAAACGGCCCGGACTTTCGTTACAAGACTTCTCCAGCTTACTTGACTGGTCTGTGGGTATCCTCTTTTGGCATTTCAATAAATATATATATACAGGTATAATATAAATGGTAAACAAATCATGCACGTAGTTAAATATTTTTTCAACCTAATTCAATCCAACGGATGGCGCTACATATTGATGGTTAGACACGCAACCGTTTATAAAGGTAAAGTATATACCTTATACGGGTATAACATAAACAGTAAACAAACAAGAGTATTAAAAAATTGTGAATTTTAAAATGAGTAGGGATCCTGCTATAAAAAGTAATGAAACAAGAATCAAAACGAAAATCACAAATTTATAAACTTTGATCCCTATTTTGGCAGTATTATACCAAAGTAAGGATTAAATTTTAAAGATTTGTGATTGTGGTTTTAATTCTTGTAAACGTTATAGCTATCAGGGATACGGGTATACTAAAAGTTTCTAAATGTTGTGTCCATTCCATGGCCATATAAAAACTGAACAAATGAATAGGGGGAAAAAATTAAAATTTTAACCAAAAGTAAGAATCCTTGGTTATTCATAGACTTGTTATAAGAAGTATCCAAAACAAAATAAATGCTGCAATAAAAAGTACACAAACAAGTAATGTGATATTAGTTGGACAGACTTTAAGATGATTTTCAAACCCTACTTTGGTTGGCAAATTTAGACTGCTTCATTTAGCTATACATATCACAATTTCAACCAAAGTAGAGATTGAAAATTGTTTTGAAATATATTCAACTAGTATCACTTTACTTGTTTGTGCACTTTTTATTGCAGCATTTATTTTGTCTTCGATACTACGTATAGCAATTCTACGAATTACCAACGATCCCTACTTTTTGTTAAAATTATATTTTCCTATTTATACAACTAGTTACACTGGTTAGAGGGAATAGACCACAAAATAATAGGTGCTTCAAATTTAACTTAAAAGGGCATATTCTTAAGATTTGCAGACAAAAGCTGGTAGGGAATAAGAACACTTTCCAAAAGATACCAGAAAAAGGGAACTGCTATAGATATACGAAACTTTGTTATTACAGTCGAGATTATGAGGAATCAAATGCTGTTAATACACCAATAAGTCAATACCACAAATTTGAGTCTTGAAGCCAAACCAGATTTAAGGAACAATAAAAAGTTAACCAGACATCGGGAAACAGGAATTAGCTAGACTTATGGGGCAAAGTTCAGCTGAGAGTATTCTGCCTGCTCCATATGAAATAAGAAGTTCATTATTTAAAAAAAACTGGTCCATGTGTCTGTTGATGGGAAGCCTTACAGTATGTTGACTGACATGGGATATACAGCAACAGTAGCTTGACTCAATTTGGTAATGAAAAGTGAGACATTGCCTCCAGATATGAAGAAAGAAGAAGAAGTGATGCAAAAAGCAAGTAGAAATAAGATTCCAATAAAACGACAGTTGGATATTACTCTTATTATACGAATCTTCTATGCCTCATGATGTGTAGGTAATTGACATCGAGGAAGAGTGCATATTGGGAGTTGACTTCATGTATAGATATGGATGCAAGGTTGGGCTATCTTTGAATAGCTTCACAACATACAATCAGGAAATCCATGCACACTATCCCAGAGGTTGAATTTCCCATAACAACAAGGAGTGCAGTCATTGTATTACCAAGATGTGAAGCGCTCATACCAGGACTTGTTAAAAATAAATTTATATGTAGTGACTGGGCTGTAATAGAACCAAACATTTCAGCATATCCTAATCGATTATGAATTGGTAGAACGTTCGTGGACCAGAAGAACAAAGATGCCATCATTAGGGCCATGAACGTAACAAACCATAAAACTCGAGTCAAATTTGGATGGGACATTGCAATATGTGAGGCTGTACAGGTAGTACATTTACATCAAAGAACATCATAAGTAGTCACCTTTGAGGAATGATATAGAAAGTATAATGTCAAACCCTTACACAAAGACAGTTTACTACCTCACTTAAAATACTTGTACGGTCATAGCTGTGAAGGCCTTACAGTAATTGCATAGTATGCGCACGGAATATCAAGATACTTTCTCCAAGGGACCTGATGACATTAAACCAAACCAGTAAAATATCTCATACTTTGATAGAGGAGAAGTAACCCCAATACATCAATTAGTCAGAAGACTTCCACTTGAAAAACAGGCTAAGGCTTTTAATAAGGTAAAGGTCACGAAGGAATAAGGAGTATTAGAACTGAGTACTAATCCTTGAACATCCCCTATTGTACTTGTTAAGAGGAAAGGTAGATCCACAAAATTCTCTGTGGACTACCAAAAGATGAATGAAGTCACAACGAAGGATGTCTACTTGCAAAATATTGACATTTTGGATGCTCTTTTTTCTATCAAAATTGTTTCGAACATTGGATCTGAAGACTGGATATTGGCAAATTCAAGTCGACAAAACAGGTAAAGTGATGACAGTTTTTAGTGCAGGAAGTGAATTGTGTCAATTTGTTTTGTTACCCTTTGGATTAAGTAATACATCTGCTACATTTTAACGTTTAATAGAGTGTGCTCTGTTTGATCTATCCTCGAACGTCGCGCTCATCAACTTGGATGTCATCACACATGAGAATCCTTTTGATGATACTTATGATGGGATAAGGAAAGTTCTGTATCAGTTGAAGAAAGAGAACCTTAAACCGAATCCCAAGTATGGACTGTTCCATCAACAGGTAAGTTTCTTGGGACACATAGTCAGTATAGAGGGAGTGTCTACAGATCCATCTAAGACTGACCCTTTTCAGAATTGACTAACAACAAAGAATCTGCATCAGTTAAGAGGATTTCTGGAACCTTACTACTACCACTGTCCTTTTGTAAAACCATTCTCTGACGTAGCTCATTTTCTATATACATCACTTGAAAACCAAATATATTTTGCTGGACTGCTGATTGTGTACAGGCATTCCCAAAACTGAACAAAGAATTGACCACTACTCGTGTATTAGCAAACTTGACTCTGGAAGATCTACTCATTTTAGATACAGATGCCAGTGATTTTGCAGTTGGAGCAGTTTTGTTACAAATACAACACTGAAAAGAATATGTGACTGACAACTATAGGAAGGCTATGTCGAAATATGTAGTATGTTCCCTCAAAATATACTACTTCATTATGCTTATAAGTCATTGTTTGCCAATTTATAGACCAGTTCGATATTATTTTAATTGTTGCTTCTGAAGAATGAATTTTTATAGTTTAAGAATCTCTGGCTATTGAGATTGGCTATTGACTGTTAGCCCAGTCTATAAATGAAATAATAAAAACTTATCTTTCAGCATCGTATTTCATTTGAAAAAGTCTTACTTACAATATGACGGATTGTTCACCAATGAGTTCTCGTCTTATCCATGTTACCTCTGAATATTTCATGCGAGAATTAGAGAACGGTGTTTTACACACTGCATTATACAAACCTTTACCCTAGTTATGTTATATTGATGACACTTTTGTAATCTGCGGCCATGATCATAAAAAGCTTAATGTTTTTTCCTTAATCGGTACTTCTCCACTCAGTTTACAGTAGAAGTCGAAACAAAGGGAAATTACCTTTTCTTGACATCCTAGTCAACAAAAATAAATAAAATCTTCCCACTAAAACTTACAGAAAACTAATACGCAGAGACTAATATCTCAATTACAGCTCGTACAATCCACCATCAGTTAACCATGGTATTTGAAACTGTTTTAAAAAGGGCATCCGAAATTTATGACCTCAAGTTCCTCAACAACACTTGAAATTTGTACCTCGAGTTTCTCAACACCGAGATAAAGTATCTACACTTCGTAGTAAAAAATAAAATAAAAGGCTACCCTTCCAATATTATATCAAAACAAGTCATCGTCTACTGGAGCAGATAAAACCAGTCTACACAAAAATACAAAACTGGAAAGCTATCCACAGCTATTCTGCTAAATATTGTTGCGTCATCGAG